>NC_081405.1:117451930-117756430 GCF_030272615.1 Cryptomeria japonica
TGCTAATGTTGCTAATCCAACATGACATCCACCTCCCAATCTTGCTCATCACTATTTCAGGAAGGCGGGCAACACACTAGAGGAGCGACATCAAGCACAATAGATGGAGCTATCACAAGATCCCAAAAAGGACTATTCTCATGTGTTAAGTCATTTTGTTCAATTCTAGGAGCTAGGATTAGGGCTTTTGAAAATTCAGCTGATAAATGCTTGTCAACATCAACATATTCATAGTCACTATCAGAAGCATTAGGAGTTGTATTGTCATCATGAATAACATTTTCACCTATTTCTTCATCAAGATTTATAGAAAGAGGAGTACAAACATGAATAGGAGTAAAATCATCACATATTTTTTGCAATTTACGATTTGGATATGTAGGTTCAACATCTTGCTTAGGAGAAAAGGGAATCATATCAACTATTGGAGTCTTCGGAGATTGAATTTTTTGAGGAACAACTTCACGAGCTCAAGCACGATGTCTTCGTTAATGTTCTCTTGCACAATGATTCTATCGAGTCTTAGCGAAAGACTGAGAAGGAGGAATATTTTTTGAAGGAGGAATATTTTTATCTTTTGTAGTTGGAGGTTTAGGTTGAGGTCTGTTAGGTTGAAATAGAGGAGAGATAGGCATCTTCTCTCTATAAGAGAAAGGAGGTGGAACTAGACCATATAAAGGAGGAATATTAGGTGTAGGATGGAGGCCAGGTCCATCTCAAGGAGGAGGTACAGGTCTAACCTTAGAAGGAATATTGTTGTTTTTCTCAGGAGAAGGTATAGTCTCATCCATAGGAATAGGTTGGGAATCTTCCTTAAGAGGAAGATTGATGATATGATGAGTCAATAAGGATCCAGACAACTACTGAGAGGGGGGCTGAATTAGTAGATAGAAAACTGACTAATCTTTCACCAAACTCAAAATCCAACTTATAAATCAATTACTGAACTAACCGGTTCAAACACTAAACAATAAACTGCAACTGCACTGCCAAGTTTACCGGTTGACTGGAATACCAAAATAACAATGTAATAGATCTGAAACTATCAAACCACTTAACCAAAACATGAAAGTACTTTACCAACATATGTAATAGCACATTTCAGATAACTTCCAGTCAACTTAACATATCTAAGTGGCTTTTCCCATTTGGGTTTCGACATCAAAAATTATTGTGTTAAGTGGTCATTTTAGTCAAGACAAACTAGTACTATTCCTAAGTCTTGGTATTTCAAACTGGTTGGACTTCTCTATACAAATGATATCGGTTTACAATACTAAGAATTAGGAATAGTATTGGTTTGTCTTGACTAAAATGACCATTACAATTTGAAAATATGTGTGTGAATGTGTTCCATCAATGACAACACATAAATCATCCCTACAAAAATCAGCATCAAGCCAACAAAAGATTAGTCCTATCCGTTAGGGGAAGAACTTCATCTTCAAGAATGATAGGAATGTCAATTGTTGGGGATCTAGGTTGAATTAAGGATAAGATCATATCTTTCTTCCATTTTTTATAAGATTGGAAAAGAGCATCCCTCCTTTGTGGAAGAGATTGAAATTGCTTAGGCCAAAAGAAATCAATAGGAACACCTAGGCTTCTTTCAGATGGTTGAAATAAACTTGTTGGCATTCAGTTGTCATTGATGTCAACTGGTATAGCATGGTCATAGACAAGTAAGTAGACAAATAGGTATGTTATTGGTACACTTGAAATGCATCATCCACTGGTAAAGCAGGACCACCAGAAAGGAAAAGCAAGCAAGCAAAGAAGAACAGAAGGATGTGAACCAGTATACACAAGGAAGTTAAATGCTATCGGTAAATGGACTTAGTAGATGGACCAACATGTTTTATGGAAGGCCATGTTGATCCACCCGAAGAGAAGAGGTCAGCAGGTATGAAGGTCCACCGGTAAAGTTATGTTATACCGGTAAGGTGAGTTGAAGTAGTAGTTAGTCTTATTTGGTGAAGGATGTCAAATAAACATAACAGTCTGAAGATGATGCCAAACCAACATTGAAAATCAAACATAGGTGGATGTTGACAAGGATGATAGATGGAAATTAGGTGGCAATCATGTAGAGGTCAGTGAAGTACTCATCGACGTAGTAGTTAGCAAGAAGGTCGACATTAATAAAGAACCCAAAAAATCATGGGAGGATGGCAGAATGTTACGGCTCGAGGAAGACAAGGTGCCAAGGTGATTGAACCGACCCTACAAGACGATCTGATCTTTGTACCGGTTTGTCAAAGGAAACAACCAAGCCATTAATGGCGATTGACAGAGAAACACAGAAAAGCATATCATAGACATCAAAAAATAGAAAACTCATATTAAAAAGTGAGGATATGGTGGTGTTGTTTACTGTGGATTATCATTCCTGGAAAGAAAATAAGATTAAATCTAATACAAATCTATTTGGTGAAGGTAAAACCTAACACGACACCATTTGAATGTTGTTTTTGGCGAGAAACCCCACAGATAGATATCAGCTTGAGACTGAAATCAGTTGATGCTAAATGCGAGGTGTGTGAGGAAAGAGAGCCTGAGAAAGAAGAAATATTATCTTCCTAAGAGTTATTTCTTAGAGAGTTGGAGTGTGTGTTAGCAAGCTGAACTGGTGAGAGGGTCTAATTGGTAGAGACGAAGTAACTGACAAACTGCTACACTCTTAACATTCAAGCATACCAGTAAGGAGTGATTGGTTAGGAAGGCATCCAAGAGTGACATTGTGAAGTGTAAGGCTTAGAGAGATAGAAGAAAGGCTACGAGTAATAGGTGAGTGAATAGAGAGAGTAATCTGATAACCAACAATGTAAGAAGCAGTGAAGAAGAGGGGATTATTAACCGACACAAATTCATTGATCAGGTGTTTCAAAATTCATTTGCAACTAGGTACTATCACTGTATAAAAATTGTATTTCATTATATTACACCGAGTTCATGCTTGGTGCAGGGGTTGGTGCCCTAAATCAGTAGGGGTTGGTGCTCCTTGGGTTGGTGCCCTAAATCATTGCAATCTATTGTTTCATTATGAGGTTGGATTGGAGCACTTAACTCCAACAACATTTCTCACTGAGGTTTTTCTCATATTGGGTTTTCCTTGCACATCTGGTGTTGTGGGTTATGCATTTGTGTGTTTGGCTCTTTTGATATCCACTCTTATCTTACCAGTTTGATTGTTTAGTGTTTAGGTTGATAATTGATATTCCAAGCTTGGTTTAAAAAGAATTTTTTTCAAGAACCATTGATTCACCCCCCTCTTAGTGGTACATTGTGTTCAAAAATTGGTATCAGATACTAGGTTCCCAGTTGGTTAAATATTTCTCTAGCTTGGTTAGATTCTGGTCAAAGAAAACAATGACAAGAAATGACTCTGCCTCCTCAAAACCCCCATGTTTGATGGATCTAACTATGCCTTCTAGAGAAAAAGAATGGAAACCTATATTTCCTCCCTTCGTTTTGATGTGTGGATGTCTATCAAGAATGGGTATATTGTCCCTAGTGTACCTCTCACTGATCTAGATGCTAAGAAGGAGTATGAGAATAATCCAAAGGCTAAACATGCTATCTTAAGAGGGTTGTTAGATAATGAGTTTGTCAAGGTATTGCACTGTGCATCCACCAAGGAGACTCGGGATAAATTGCAGAGATTATTTGAAGGAGATGCCAAAGTCAAAGAGGCCAAGCTACAATCACTAGGAGGACAGCTTGAGGGCATCAAGATGAAAGATGAAGAAAAGATTGTAGACTACCTTCATAGACTAGATGAAACTATGAACACCATCAAAGGACTTGGAGAGAAAATTGTTGATGAGATTATTGTCAATAAGGTACTTAGATCTCTCATATCTAAATATGATACTAAGATTTCTTCTATTGAGGAAGCAAAGGATCTGAAAACCTTCATAATGGATGAGTTATTTGGCTCTCTAACAACCTATGAAATGACAACAACCGGTCAAGAATCTTCAAGGAAAGAGGCAACATTCAACTCCACCAAAAAGGGCAAGGAAGAGGTTACTCATAAAGGATCTAGTGAAGACTTGGATGCAGATGTAGAAAACATTGTCAAAAAGCTCAAGAAAGGATTTGGCAAGTATAAAGGAAAGTTACCACTCAAATGCTTCAACTATGGTAAAGTTGGACATTTTTCTACAAAATGTCCTTATAATGAAACCAATGCAGATGAGCAAAGAATTTTTGGCAGATCTTCTAGTAAAGATAGAAAGGAATATCTATCGGCAAGGAAGAATGGCTACCGAAAGAAGAACAACTTATATACTATTGAGGATGATGCCATAGACGAAGAAAGTGCATCAGAAGATGACTACCATGAGAATAAAAGTGAATTTAATATCTTTATGATACTAGATGAACCAGTTGGTGAAGATGAGGAAGAAGAAGATATTGAAGCTGAAGTGGATCTAGAAGGTTATCTCATAAGTGCTCTTAACGAGTTAAATAAGGAAAGAAGAGAACTCAAGAAGGTCAAGCTTGTTACAGCAGAAGAACAAGGTCTCTTGAAGAAATCCCTGGATGAGTCCAATCAAGTTATCTCTGACTTAAAACTCCAGTTGGAAGAAACCAAGAGGATATGTGAAGTTACATCCTCTGATTTGATGAAGAAGAAAAAGGTGCATCAAGATCTGGAAGCAGAAATAGTGAAGCTCAGAAAGGAGCTTGAAAAGAGTAAGGATGAACTAAAAGTGAGAAGCAAATATGAGGGTAGCACATAATCCTTGGACAAGATGTTGAGCAAACAAAAGCAATCTAAAGATACCGGTGGCTTAGGATTTGAAGAAGGAAAAAGTTCAAATAGAAAAGACACATTTGGTAAGGAGATACAGTTCACTTCTTCAAGTGAAGGTGAAGAGAAGAAGACATTCACAGTAAGTAAGGATACCGGTAAGATTTTATTCAGAAGCTATTAGAAATTGCCACACAAACCGGTATACACACTCAATGTACCATAATGTAGATCTTAGGAGAAATACAAGAGTTGATCATGAAGGATACACTAGAGTTAGAAACATGAAAGGAAGACCCCCAATGAGACAAACGTTTGGACTAAGGCAACGTAACCGGTATGTTCCAAACTTTCATGGTTATTGTTATCGGTGTAACAAATTTGGACATAGGTTAGCCAATTGTAGATTAACAAATAAGCCCTCTATGAGATATGAAATTAAAAATCCATTTAAAACACTTTGGGATATGAATGTTGTTTGTTATCAGTGCAATGGATTTGGTCACAGGAGTTTTGAATGTAGGAAGAGTAAATCGGTGTCCTACAATAGTTTCAAAGATTCATCTTTCAATGTAAATGTGAAATGCTATAACTGTCAAGAGTTTGGACATATAGAAAAGCTTTGTAAGAATGAGAAAATCAAGCAGAAGAGGACATATCCTAATAATGAACTAATAGCCAAACTGGAGCATAAAATTGCAGCCGATAAGAAGAATGAAACTCAATCAGTTTGCGTTGAGAAAGAAAAGGACAAATATGAAACAAGTCTGATAGAGTAGATTGCCCTACATGTTGAAACAAGAAATCTATGGGTTGTAGACAATGGTTTTTCTAACCACATGACTGGTGATAAAAAGAAATTTATCAAACTTGAAGACCGGAATGGTGGCTCAATAAGGCTTGGATAAAACTCATCGATCAAGATAAAGGGAAAAGGTACTCTAAACAATGATGGAAAGATGAAAGCACATGATGTGTATTATGTGGAAGGCTTGAAGCACAATTTGCTGAGTGTAGGTCAAATGTGTGACAAAGGTTATAAATTTACCTTTGAGTCTACCAGTTGCCAGATAATGAAGGAGAGTATCGGTCAGATTTTAGCTAAAGGTAAGAGGATAGATGGTAATGTATACAATCTAAAATAATGTTTTTAATCCCAATGCATGTTGGGTCGAGTGGATGAAAGCTAGTTGTGGCACAAAAGATTAGGCCACATAATTTTTGATAATATAGTTGTTGTAAGAAAAAAGGGGTATGTAAGAAATATACCACTAATTATCAAACTGGTAAGAATATTTTGTGATGAATGTGTGAAAGGGAAGTAGACTAAAGTGATCTTCAAGACAAAAGAACACAACACCTCAAGGCCATTAAACTTGTACATAAAGATCTATGTGGTCCGACTAGGACAAGAGCTCTTGTCGATGAAAGATGTTTTATGGTCTTCATTGATGACTATTCAAGAATGGCATGGGTCACTTTCCTACAAGATAAATCATAAGCATTTGACAGATTCAAGATCTTGTAGAAGATGGTAGAAAAGGAAAGTGGGTGCAAGCTAAAATGCCTAAGATCAGATCGAGGTGGAGAGTTCACATCAAATGACTTTGAAGATTATTGTGAAAGACATGGAATTATAAGGCAATACTCATCCCCCAGGACACCACAGCAAAATGGTGTGGTAGAAAGGAAGAATAGGTTAGTTAAGGAGATGGCCAGAACCATGTTAAATAAGGCAAGTTTGCCAGACATGTATTGGAAGGAAGTGGTTCATACTGCTACATATACTTTGAACCAGGATCAACTAAGATCAAATAGCAGAATGACACCTTATGAGTTTTGGTATGACTAGAAACCATCAGTCAAGTACTTCAAGGTGTTTGGAAGCAAGTGTTTTATCAAGAGAGATATGGATGGTTTAGGTAGTTTTGATTCCAGGAGTGATGAAGGGATCTTCCTTGGCTACTCAGCTAATAGTAAGGCCTATAAATGCTACAACAAAAGACTAAGAAGAGTCATTGAGAGTGTGCATGTAAGATTTGATGACGATATGCATAAAGGAATACAAGCACAAGTGAATCAGTATGATGATTCTAGTGATGAAGGTGAAGAAGCTCAGTAAGACAATGAATCAAAAGAAGCATCCAAAAAGGTCCCTAATTGGTATGTGCAGATAAACCACCCGGAAGAGAATATTTTAGGTAATAAGAGTGATGGTGTGTAGACTAGGAGAAGACTTGCCTGAAATTATGAACAAGTCAATTTTTGCCTCATGACTGAAGTAGAACCTTAAACATTCAATGAGTCCAACAAAATTAAGAAATGGATGGATGCCATGGAAGAAGAGTTGTAGTAGATTGAGAAGAACAAGACTTGGTAATTAGTCCCTAGACCGAAAGACAAGAACATCATTGGCACCAAATGGGTCTACCAAAACAAGATGAATGGAGAAGGTAAAATTGTTAGGCATAAATCTAGACTTGTGTGCAAGGGTTAATATCAAGTAGAGGGCATTGATTTTGAAGAAACGTTTGCACCTGTAGCTATATTAGAAGCAATTAAGATGTTTTTAGCTTTTTCAGCCTACAAGGGTTATAAGGTATATCAAATGGATGTAAAATATGTCTTCCTCAATGGAAATTTGGAAGAAGTGTACATGGAGCAACTGGAAGGATTTATGTTACATGATGATGAAACCTTTATGTGTCAGTTGAAGAAAGCCCTATATGATTTAAAGCAGACTCCTAGAGCATGGTATTCAAGGCTAGATCAGTATCTAAAGGAGCAAGGATTTAGAAAGGGGAGTGTTGACAAAAATCTATACATCAAGGAAAATGGAAATCACATGATCATTGTGGTTTTGTATGTAGATGACATCATTTTTGGAGGCAACAAGGACACTCTTTGCAAAAAATTGCTGATCAAATACAGTCAGAATTTGAGATGTCAATGCTTGGAAAATTGACATACTTTCTTGGTTTGCAGATATCACAGCTAGATAAGGGAATGTTTATCTCACAAACCAAGTATGCAAAGGATATGCTAAATAAGTTTCAAATGGAGGACTGTAAACTGGTGAGTGCCCCCATGGTGACTGGAAGCAAATTAAGCAAGAACGATGAATCACCGGTAATGGATAAGATATTGTATAGATCCATGATAGGTAGCTTATTGCATCTTACTGCTTCTAGACCGGATATAATGCACTCAATGTGTATGGTGGCTAGATTTCAAGCAGAGCCTAAGCAGTCACATATGATTGTCATAAGCAGAATTTTTAGGTACCTACAAGGGACACTCAATTATGGATTATGGTACCCAAAATAAAGGGAATTCATCTTGGAAGCATATACTGATGTTGATTGGGCGGGTTACATTGATGACTGGAAGAGCACAAGTGGTGGTGCATTCTTCCTAGGTGACCGGTTGGTCTTATGGCATAATAAGAAGCAGGATTTAGTCTCCCTATCAATTGCTGAAGTGGAATACATTGTTGTTGCTACATGCTGCTCTCAAGTGCTTTGGATGAAGAAAACCCTCAAGGACATACAGGTGGACATCTCTGATCTTATTCCCATCCAGTATGATAATTCATGTGCCATAAACATATCAAACAACCCGGTAATGTATTCAAGGAAAACACATATAGCCAGAAAGTATTGTTCTTAGAGAGAAGGTTGAAGGACGAGAAGTAAAAATGGAATATGTCTCTATAGGAGAACAAGTGGCAGACATCTTCACCAAACCTTTACTGATAAACACTTTTGAGTACTTAAGACACAAGTTGGGAGTTGTGTCACCTGCCTCATGCACTTAAGTTTTTATAGAGATACATGGTTCATGGGGAGTTCATAGCAGCATCTATATCTCTTGAACCACATGTTGATCATAGGGAAAGTTTAGGGTTATATGTATCAGTACCGGCTGTAACCACTAAGAGAAGATTTGACTAAGGGGGAGATAAGTATGAATGAAAGGGGGAGAATGAAGTACCCTAACTCTTTGTCATTGTGTCAAAGGGGGAGAAATCTACCGATGTGAAGACTTGCAATGAGTTGGCATCAATGCCAAAGGGGGAGATTTTTTGGCATTGTTGGAATTTAGTTTTCATTCATGTAAACTAGTATGGAATGGTCACAGGTGAGTAAGTAGTGGTGATTGGTATGGGTGAAGTAAGACATGATGATGCCAACCAATATGTGTTTAAGAAGATAGATAGGCATCTTACCAATAGACATGAAATGCATCATCCACCAATAAAGCAGAACAACCGACAAGGCAAAGAAAGCAAGCAAAGAAGAAAAGAAGGATGTAAACCGATATACAAAGAGAAGTTTAATGCTACTAGTAAATAGACCTAGTAGATGAAACAACATGTTTGATGGAAGGCCAAGTTGATCCACTGACAGAGAAGGTCAGTAGGTATGAAGGTCCACGGGTGAAGTTAGGTTATACCGGTAAGGTGAGTTGCATCAGTAGTTAGTCTTGGTTGGTGAAGGATGTTAAATCGACATAGCAGACTGAAGATGATTCCAAACCTAAATTTCAAACCAAGCATAGGTGGATGCCGACAAGGAGGACAAGTGGAAACCTGATGACGATCATGCAAAGGACGATGAAGTATTCATTGACGTAGTAGTCAACAAGAAGGTTGACATTAATAAAGAACCTGAAAAATAATGGGAGGATGGTAGAATGTTGCGGCTCGAGGAAGACAAGATGGAAAGGTGATTGAACCGACCTTGCAAGACAATTTGATCTTTGTACCCACAGAGAAACGCAGAAAAGCATGTCATAGACATCCAAAAATAGAAAATGCACATTAAAAAGCGAGGAGATAGCAGTTTCATTTGGTGTGATACAAATCACCATTCCTTAAAATAAAATAAAATCAGATCAAATCTAATACGGATCAAATTGGTGAAGGTAAAACCTAACACGACACCATTTGAATGTTGTTTTTGGCGGGAACCCTCATAGATAAATATGTCAACTCGAGATTGAAATAAGTTAATGCTAGATGAGAGGTGTGAAAGGAAAGTGAGCCTAAGAAAGAAGAAATATTATCTTCCTAAGAGTTATTTCTTAGAGAGTTAGAGTGTGTGTTAGCAGGCTGAACTGGTGAGAGGGTCTAACCGGTAGAGATAGAGTAACCGAAAAACTGTTACACTCTTAACAGTCAAGCATACAGGTAAGGAGTGATTGGTTAGGAAGGCATACAAGACTAACACTATGAAGTGTGAGGCTTAGAGAGACATAAGAAAGGTTGGGAGTAACCAGTGAGTGATCAGAGAGAGTAATTTGATAACATGAAGTGTAAGAACTAGTGAAGAAGAGGATGGTGTTAACCGACATAAATTAATTGATCAAGTGTTGCAAAACTCATTTGCAACTAGGTGCTATCACTATATAAAGATTGTATTTTGTTATATTATACCAATTTGGTTCTTGGTGCATGGGTTCATGCTCCTTGGGTTGGTGCCCTAAATCATTGCAATCTATTGTTTCATTGTGAGGCTGGATTGGAGCAATAGACTCCAACAACATTTATGGCCGAGGTTTTTCCCATATTGGGTTTTCCTCATACATCTGGTGTTGTGGGTTATGCATTTGTGTGTTTGGCTCTTTTGACATCCTCTCTTATCTTATTGGTTTGATTGTTTAGTTTTTAGATTGATAATCGATATTCCAAGCTTGGTAAAAAAAGAAAAGTTTTCAAGAACCACTGATTCACCCCCCTCTTAGTGGTACATTGTGTTCAATAAAGCTATGGTTAATGGTTATAATTTCTCTATTGTGGGGAAATTTTAAACACTTATGAATTGGAGAAGTAATAGCCTTCATGGAAGGTAGCCAAGGGTAGCCCAACTTCCCATGAAATTGCTCAGAAGAGGGAATGATAACAAAGTTGACATCCATAGATTTAGTGTGAAATTCAATAGGAAGGGTGATAGAACCAATGGTAGGACAAGAGAATCCATCAAATAACTTCACAACCACATTAGTGTCATCATAAATTGGTTTATGCAATCGTAAAGTGAAAAGATACTCCTTAGTGATGATATTAACTGTACAAGAGGGATCAACAAGAGAACCATGACAAGGTATGTCCTTAACCTTTGCAACTATGTATAAAGGATCATCGGGTGCCCTAATAGTCTCACTAGGGTCAAATGTAATACAATGATCCTTAGGTGTCTCTTGTTTCTCTACCATATTCACTAAATTCGGAGTTGTGGTAGTGAGATCAAAAGGAGAGAAAGAGGTATGTTCAATCTCAATCACGTTAGAGGTATGAGAAGGCAAAGGATTAGTAAAAATCTTAAGATTTTGATTAGGAGGAGCTACTAATTTGTTTCCCTTGTCGTTCACACCTACCACAGATATAGTATTATTATTAATTAAATCTTGAATCTTACTTTTCAATGCAAAAAATTTCTCAGTATCATGACCAAGTTGACGATGAAATTGACAAAAGGAATTGTTATCAAAATAAGGGGATGCTAGCTTAGATGGATCAACAGGTTTTATAGGAGGAAGTTTGATAACATTTCTTTGTAAAAACTGAGACATAATACTATGTAAAGATTCATTCAAAGGAGTAAATTTTCTTTCTCTTTTGAAAAATTTAGAAATAGGAGGCACACCTGTTGTAGCATTTACATTGTTGGTTTTGATTGTATCACTGAACTTGATGAAGCCTTTTGTTGGTTTGAACTTCACAAATGGTTCTTGCACACTCTCCCCCTTATCACTTAGAGACATAGGAGTAGATTGCTCCATTTGACTCACAACCAGTTGATAATTATGGAGTGTTGCGCACAAATGTGGAAAGGAAGTAAACTCAGACAAAAGAAGTTTTTCCCTAATATCTTTTTGCAAATTACAAATGAAAATTCTTTGAATATCATTATCAGGTACATGAAAAGATATTTGAGCACACAAATGCTTATATCTACCAATGAAATCAGTCAATTTTTCCTTAACACCTTATTTACAATGCATTAAATTAGTCAAAGTGATTTTAGGCCCAATGATGTTTTTAAATTGTTGGATGAAAGAATTTGCTAACTGTTAAAAAGAAGTGATAGAATAAGAAGGCAAAGAGAAATACAATTGTAAAGCCTTATCTCTTGGTGTTCTTGTAAACAGTTTTGCAAGCAGTCCTTGATCATAAGAAAAGTCAGTACACAAGGTTTGAAATATTTTTACGTGCATTAGAGGATCACCTTTTCAATTATAGAGTTCCAATTGAGGAACCTCAACATGGTTAGGTGGCATGACTTTAACAATATCAAGAGAAAGTGGGCTCGCACCATCAAATGTGGGCACACTAAAATTGAATTGACTCATGGTAGCAATTTTTGTTGTAAGGAAGACACGGTTTGAGCAAGATTGTTAATGGTCGCTTCAGTAGAAGAATTGATGTTAGACATGGTTTATTGAGAAGGTGGTGTGATGTTATTGAAGGAAGGCATTGATTCAGAATAACAGTCTCTCCAAATTTCAGGAAAAAAGTTGGGGACCGTGTTGAAAGTGTGAACGGTCCTCCCAAATTTTTTGAAAATTTTTAGGGATGAAAGTTATGATGATTTTAAAGCTAACCCCAAAAAATTGGTGGACTTTACGATCTCTAGATAGACAAAATTAAGGTTTGAATGTAAAAATAGGACCCTATTAGGGTTATAAGAAAAAAGAGGAATTGAATTGCAATTTTGAAAAATGTCAAACCTAATGGATAGGGACACCTTGAATAATGTTTAGAAAACTGAAATTGATAGAAATTGATTGAAATTTGTACATAATCCAATTAAAATTGAAAATTAGGGTTTTAGGACGTAACCACTTAATTTTGAAAATTTTGAATTTTGAAAAAGGAGGGAAATTGAAAACTTGAATTTTAGGAAAGAGGATAAATCTGAAAAATAGTCACAAATCTGAAAATTAAATGCAAATACACTTTTTGCACAATTTCAAGATAATTTCTGAAAATTAGGGTTTTGAATGAATTAACCACTAAGTTTGCAGAAAAATTAAAGTTGTAAATAAAAAATAAACAATTATTTTCAAAGAAAATCATGCAAGACATCAGGTTCACCTAAATATGATGTGGGGAAAAGTGAATGATGGGGAGATCAAGAGGAAAGCTTTTCTTCCCTCTGATGAGAGATGAAAGTTTCATTGCGGATTTCCCTACAATCACCTCACGCACATTACATTTAAAAGAGGGGGGAATTTCATTGGATCCAATATTTTAGGAAGAGATTGAATTCTAAATGAATTGATAATGGTGTGAAAATGACAAGCTAACCCCTCTTTTAAAATGGAAAGATTGTTTGTGTTAAGTGTTTCAAGACTAAGTGTAAAAGTAGCAAAGAACTAGTTATAACTTGAGATAGAAGCATGGGATGAAGTTGTGCACCTGGGTTTGGTTATAATATGTCAAGACGAAGTCGCCCTATGAATTTGAGGAAATGTTGTCGAGACCGCATTGAAAGTGCACACGGTCCTTTGAGAAATCCATAAAACGAAAAGGTTTTTTCTGCCTCTATAAATGGAATCTAAATCTTCAAGAATAGCTACGTACTTGCAACCTGAACATAGAAAAGAGAGGAAAAGGGGTTGGGATTGGGGGTTTTCCTTTAGGTCAAACCCCAGTTTTGGAATTAACCAAATGATGAGAAAGTACTTGCAAGTAAATGTAAAACTTGTGGGTCAGAGAATCAAGAATGAGGATCGAGCTCTGCTAGGGTTTGAGGTTGTGTATTACATCTTTCTTGTTTCAGACCACATTTACTATGGGATTTTTTTATTTATTATGGCTCTGGCCAACTTTAGCGCAGCAGTTGATGCTGGTGCTAGAGTTGCTGCAACAGACCCTCATGGCTCCCCTGAGCAAATACCCTCGCAAATTTATTCCGAAAGTGTTTCATGAGGTATGTCCTAGCCTGATGTTGTACTTCATGTTTAGGATTTTTACAATGCTTGTGACTGGCTTGAAAAATGTACTTTGATAAGTTATCTTGTGGGTAGGATCCCTCCTAAAAGCATGCTTCATGATTGGGTTGCCAAAGCCTAGTCTCCTCATGGAGTTAGGCTTAATGGTGTCCAAAGTCTCACAAATGGTTTTTCTTGTCTCGCTTTTCAAACCCTTCCCATGTGGAGTCTATTCTCTCCCATGGTCCATGGACTATTAGGTCATCCCTTCTAGTTTTTCAATGTTGGTCTCGCAATTTTTCTATCTTAGATAACAAAAAATTGCGAGTTCTAGTCTGGGTTGAGTTCCCTGGTCTTCCTTTGCCTTGTTGGCCTTTCATGAAAACCATTGCTTAGTCTGTTGGCAAAGTTGTTTGCGTCGAGCCAGACCATTTTTTTAATGCTCCCCCTCAAAAGAGGGTATGTGTTGAAGTCGACCTTTCTCGTGACCTGAAAGAAACTGTTGATATTCAAGTGGGAGGCAACACCTTCACCTAGAAGGTGCTTTATCTGAACCTACCTAATACTTGTTATCGGTGCCAGTCGGCAAATCATAAGATCAGGGATTGTCCCTTGGCAACTTCAAAATTAAAACCCCTTGTTAAAGATTCTGGCTCTCGACCTATGGAGGGAGATAAGAAGGATGAATGGACCATTGTTGTTCGTAAAGGTTAAAACCTTGTGGTTTCGGTCCAAAAGACTCTCATCGGTTCCAGTTCTCAACTGACGATGGATCCTCCTATACAGTCTTCATCCTCCCAGGTGACTTCTACTCTAGTTTCAAACCCTGCTCAATAGGGGAATTCTTCTTCTGAGGGTGTTGCTCGCCCTCCTTGGGTGCAAACTCCTCAGGTTGTGTTTGTGATTTCTGCTCCACACTCTCTACGCTACTCTTACAGCCCTTCAGGGCGTGCTGAGATTGCAGATGGTGGTTTAGAAAAATGGCGAGTTATCTCCAGTGGGGGCCTCGATTTTTTGCGCAATAGCTTCTCCTCTCTTGGGGACAAGGAAGATATGTTGGTTTTGTCATGAATTACATCTCATGGAATGTCTGAGGTCTCACAAACCTTGCCAGAAAATATTATGTTCGAGATGTTCATCAACATATTATAGGCCTGGATATTCTTTGTCTCCAGGAAGTTAAAATTGCAGGTTTCATGCTCAATGCTACATGCCATGTTATTTGGCCAAATAGCCTTGTTTTTGCTTCCTATCATGAAGTTGGTTGAGGTGGATTTGTTATTCTCCTTTCACCTTAGTGGTGCTCTGTAGTTATTTCTCATGGGTTTGATCCCATGCAATGCATCATCTGGGTTTTGCTTTCAATTGATAATCATTCCATTGGGATCATTAATGTTTATGCTCCCAATGATTCGGTTGAAATATCATACCTCTGGCAATGGATCACAGATAATCTACCACCTGCCACTCAGGTCATGTGTGGGGAATTCAATATGGTTGATGTGGCTTTTGATAAGGATGGATTTTTGCCTTTCCACTGGATAGCTAGTGAGCGGGAATCCTAGTACTATATGCGCAATAAATTGGGTCTTTTCAACCCCAACACCAACCGTCGTCATCCTAGTGGGGTTTGACACACGGTCTAATTTTAGAGTTGGCTCTGACAGAATTCTTAAAAGGATTGATCATGCTATGATATCTACATAATCTTTTTTCTCTTTTTTCTGAAGATCATGATCTGCCCGTCACTCCTCTTGTTGATGTGACGTTGTCAGACCACTTCCCCATAAAGTTTAGCATTGAATGGCAGATAGCTAGGCAACGTCCTTCCAAAATGCAATTCTACCTCAACACGTCTCTCCTGCACCATCAGTCCATGATGGCCCATATTCAAAGAGTTTGGAATTTAGAGGCAAGGCCCCGTCCATCAAAGTGGTTGGATTTTGTGGTGGTATGACACTATTTCCCGCTTTGCGAGGTTTCTGTTCATTTATGGTAGGCAACTCGCCATCTACCGTAGGCAGTCGTATGATGTGACCACCAAAGCTCTATGTGCTACCATAGAAGCTTTGGCCTTGAATCCCTTTGATTCTACCCTGCAACTCTGTTTAGCCCAGCTCAACCATTAGAAACAAGTTTCTGATAGTCACTCTACCAGAGGAGCTCAAATCAAAGCCATATTGCACTATCTCAAGGTGGGCGATAGAGCTTCTAAGGAAATCTTCCTAGCTCTATGTGCCCATCATATCTCTATAGGGATTAAGAAAATAAAAGAGGGACATGCTCTTCTCACCAATTTGCTTTACATATTGCAAGCCTTTGTCCATCATTATGAGAAGGTGTTCATAGTGCATGGAGATTCTCTGGCTAGAACCCAAGCCTTGCAAGATTGCTTAGTCATTGTTCCCAAATGGCTCTCTGAATCACAACAGGCCTTTTGTGATCTCTTACTAACCATTGATGATCTCAAAGAAGCCACCTTTTCTATGGTAGATGACAAAGCCCTGGGCTGTGATGGCTTCCCCTATGAATTCTACAAAGCTCTTTGGCCTTGTGTTGGTCCTAATCTTCATAAGGTCTATCTAGAAGCTTTTCATTCTTGATCCTTGGGAAAAATGATTAACCAGGGAAACATCAAGTTTATCCCTAAGGTTGGGGAGCCAGAGGACATTTGTAATTGGCGGCCTATTACCTTCCTTAATGTCTCTTATAAGATCATTGCCAAACCTTTGGCCCTCAAAATTCGTCATCTCCTACCGCTTATTGTCTGCCTAGAACAGAATGGATTTATTAAATCCAGGTTTAATCTAGATAATATTATTGTTGTTTGGGAAGGGATGGACTAGGCCAGATTCTCTCAATAGCGGGCAATCTTTCTTAAGATTGACTTTGCTAAAGTGTATGATCGCATTGAGTGTCCTTTTATCTTGGCTATGCTCAAAGCCCTCGGCTTTGCTCCCCAATTCATCCAGTCTATTCAGATGTTATTCAGAGATGCCTTGGCTTGCATCAACATTAATGGTTGGCAGTCTGAGGCTTTTGGTCTTTTCAGATCCATTCACAAGGGATGCCCTCGGGATCCTGCTTTATATGTTCTTGTAGTGGAAGGGTTTGGTTACTTACTTGCTAATGTTATCGCTGTTGGGCTTGTCCGTGGTATCTCCCTGCCTGAGTCACCTTCTCAACTTGTCAATGGCCACTTTGTGGATGATTCCTTTCTCATTCTCATTGAGGATGAAGATAATGTGCAAACCGCTCTTCAGTGTCTAAACACTTTTTTCTTGGCTTCTAGTTCGGCCATTCAATGGCACAAGACGCAATGTTATAGGCAATATTTTCTCCTCACTCAACCTTGGATCCTTTAATATGATTGGAAATGGCTTTGGCATGACAAAATATTTCTATTTCTAGGCATTCCTTTTGCCTTCCAAGCTTTGCCTTCATATCTCTAGAAGGTGGTCTTAGCCAAAATCGAGAAAAAGCTTGCCTACTGGATCACCAAGCCTCTCTCTTTGGCTAGTAAATTCCAATTTTTCTCCAAAGTGTTGGACACCACCTATGACTACTACTCCTCATGTTGGGCTCCTTCAAAGGCCTCTTACATGAAGTTGGAAAGACTTTTGCAGGCCTTTCTCTGGGTCTCTGGGTCTAACCATCATGGTTTCACAGGGTTGCTTAGGAACATTATTTTGTCCCCAAGGAGTCCTGAGGGCCTTATTTCTACCCAGAACCAAGGGCTAGCCTTATGTGCTAAATGGGTTATTAGAGCCTTATCTGGTGATGAGGGCTAGAAAATTCTTCTCCGAAATTGCATTTCTTCAAGCTTTCCTTCCAAAAGGCCAACCTAGAAGGGGATTGGCTTGTAAACCTTGCTCACCATGAAAGACCCTATTCAGATACAGGGTACTTTTATGGTCAAAAGTATCTAGCGTGCTTGGGAAGCTATCAAGCCTTGGCTTCGATGAGCCAGCAATGGATTTCGAGACAACTTATCCATGAATCAACACAACCTCTGGTGGTCACCTATTTTTTAGGTGCAAGGGTTGCCTCTGGCCAAAATTCAGGGTGTAAGTGCTTTGCACTTTCACAAGCATGACATTCGAACACCTAAGGATCTTTTTTCCATATTTTCTATGAGCCTCTAGTCTTGGGAGGACATCCAAGTCTAGTTTCACCTATCTCAGCCAGATCGACAAACTTATGACCTTCTAGTCTCGGCCCTTCCCTCAAATTTACTTCATAAGCTTAGTGTTTGGTCTTTTAGACCTTGGTGGAAAGACTGGAAGTGGTATCCTTGGACTCCTTTCACCACCTACAAACCCAAAATGGGTTATCTCTGGTTGGTTTCTCATTTGCCTATGGTTCATTTTCTCAATCAGTAGTGGCACTTGCAGTCTTCTCAAACTTCCTGGAGATTCAGGTTTTTGGCTGTCTGGTCCGCCATCACCGAACCTAAGATTGCACACTTTTCTTGCTGTGTTCTCTTTCAAGGTTTTCCTTTTGGTTTCAGACTCAAGCATTTGGGAGTTCCTGATCCTCGATGCCCTTTTTGTGGTCACCCAAAAAGTTTTATGCACATCTTTTGGTTTTGTAGAAGAGCTCATCAGTATTGGAGATGGATTCATGACTTCTTTCGGCCTTTTCGGCCTGAGCCATTTTCCTGGCACATGGCTCTTCTAGGTGATTCACCTAGAATCCCCTATAAATTCTCCCTGATATGGCATGCTTTTAGAATGGAGATTCTATACACTCTTTGGAAGGATAGAAATGTTGTTGTTTTTTCTCACAACTATTTAGATATTAATGTTTTGCCTTATGCTAAATCTTGCATTTGTAACAATGTATTAATGCAGATTCAGGTACAAGCTGACAAGGTGGCCCTAGAGGTTGCCCACCTTCAGGAGCTCCTCGAACACTGGGGCAATGCCCCTTGTGTGATTTCTTGAGTACCATCAGACTTTGTCTCTGTCGATCGTACTCTGCCCCATGGCCACTATCATCATCGTAGCTCCTCTACCCACCACTCTCAAACCTTGTGGTCCCAGCCTCCCCACTGCTCCTCGGGTGGGAGAGATGATGCTTGGTAACACTATTGACTTCTCCACCATGGTGTGGCTCTGCCTCAGGGTGGCCCTCTGTTGCTCTTGTGGCATTTGCTCCTCCTGCTACTGCTGATTCTGGGTGGCCCTCTACCACCACCTCCAAGTTTCCTCGCCTGGCTCTGGTGATCTCACCTCCCAGGAAGGAGGAAGGAGAAATTGAAAAAGATCCAGAAGATGGGTGGTCTGTGCTAGAGCCAACTGCTAGCCCCACTAATGTATGGAGCAAAAAAGATGACCTTGATCCTCCTCCCTCAGCAGCCACTGCTTTGGCTGCCTGAGGAAGTTTTTTTATGAATAGCTTGTTTTTTTTATTTCCAGTCGTTGGGCGAGTGACTCTCATGGGGTGATCTTGTATCCCTCGGCCTTTTTTGTGAATATGTACTTTAATATTTTTAATTAATATAGAAGGCCAATTCATAAAAAAAGTAAATGTAAATGAAAGAGTGAAATGTAAATCACCTCAAGGGAGGATGCAATAGGAATGTAGATAGAATTCCTTGTATGGAATTGAATGATGAAAGAGATCTCCTCTTCAATGGTTGAAACCTTGACTTGAATGCAACACCTAGTCTTGAAGGGATACTTGAGAATGCTCAATGCTTATAAGGAATTCTTGAATGTGCTTGAATGCTTGAACTTATACCAACCTTTTACCTTATCCAACTTATGCAAATGGGAGGGAAAATACAACATATATATTCATCAATTAGGGTTAATAGACTACTTTTTGTCATAGGCTGACATAGGGGAAGTTTTTCATGTTGCAAATTGAAAGACCTAATGCAAGGATAGGATAGAGGGGGCTCGGAATAGGGTAGGGACAGGGGCGCCATGCCCCTGTCCTGCCCTTATCCAGGATAGAAAGCAGGTCTTGGGTAGTGCAGAGTGCAAAAAGTGTAGTTTTCAGGGATTGAGCAAGTCTCAGGTCTCCTATCAGGCTTGGGGATTTGATTCACCAACATGAAGACCCTAATGTGGTCGAAAATTGTAAGGGTCATGATTTTATGATACTACAACATCATTCACCAAAAAGATCATCCACACCAAACTTTATATATCAGCAACCACAAAATAGGTCATTTGTCATGTCGGCTTGACCGGATCACAAAAGATAAATGTGGATCACCAAAACAATAGTAAAACGTTGTTTCTAAGTCGACCCAATCATCCCAAACAAGATTCAATGCATTGTAATCACCAAAAAGCTTCCAGATCCAAAAAAATGCTTTGTTCTTCCTGAAATACTGTTTAACAAGCTATTAGTTAACACTTCCTTTTGGATAAGAAGAATTACGACCAACAAATTGAATCTCCATGAAGAGTTGCCATCAATGACAACCCTAAACCAATAATAAGCCACTAGAAACCACCAAATGACTATCAATTGCCAATAGGTAGCTTTCTTATTAGGGACTCATTGTCATTCAAGGTGGTACAATTTCCAATGTAATCATACTTTAGTAGCAACATAATAGTATTGTAGTGTCATAAATTGTACACCCTTGCTAGGATGGTACAATTCCATGCTTGGTTTAGCAGCCGCCTTAGTATATTTTGCATCTTGCTTTTCTAATCTCCTTTAAGAATTCAATTAATTAATTTAATTAAATCTAAATTTATATTTCATCACTTCACACATTATAAAGTTGGGCCCTTTACTCTAAGTGTGCTCCTTTTCATTTTATTCCTTCAATAAATCATTAAATCATAAACCCTAATTATGTCCTATTTTGACCTTTAAGGCCCAATTTTGCATATCAAAACATCTCAGAATCAGCTATAAATTGGGAATTCACTCTAATATCATCATATCTAACAGTCCTGAAAATTTGGTGAAAAGTTGGTCAGACCGGGTGCAAGTTGCACCTAGTCCCCGACATTTTTCCCAAAAGTTCGAGAGCATAATTCTATGATATTATAATGATTAACCCCAAGAAATTGGTGGGAAATTCAAACCCTAGGTCAGCCTAAAGGTGAAATTAAGATCTAGGGTTGCATACATAAGAGCTCTCTTTCTTCATTCGAAGGACTAAAGAACCTAGTCTAGAGGATTTTTGAACGAAGTGATCACAAGGAGCCTTCTATGTAGCGAAAGAGAATATATTTTTAAAGTCTTCAACAACATTCAATAACACTTATTAAGCATTAATCAATCACTCTTTCATCAATTGTGGGCTTTTGAAGATGTAGGAAAGCAATAGGAGATCATCAACTAAAGATTGACTTGTACCTCTCCCTTGGGGTTGTGCATGGTTTCATGTTGTTTCCATGTCTTTGCATGAGATCCATTACATCAATTTGATTTACATTCATGCTTTAGATAACTTTGCATTATTGATTTAGAGAATTTACTTTGTCATGTACAAGCATTTAGGGTTTCTCTAGATTGTTTGCGTTCATCTTAGGATCTTGCACACACTATTTTACTATACATATCAACTATTTGTTGAGGTGGAAATCACTGAAATAGGAGTTTGACTAAGGCAAAACCCAAAATAGCCACCCAAAACCCTATTTCTAGCTACAGGTGGAGATTTGGGATTCTAGTGGCGCTGCAAATTTCAAGACCGATAGAGCACACAAACATAGTTCTAAGGACCAAATCTCAACAGAAACCCCTAGGAAAAGAGCATGGCACCCTAGTCCTATCTAGGACAAGGGAATGGCACCCTTTTCCTCCCATATTTTGGGAGATTTTGGCAGAATAACAGTTTGCAGTCTTCAAATCCCAATCTATTAGTTACAGCTTCCAGTCTACAGAATTAGGACAGGGGCGTAGCACTCCTCTCTTGGACATTTTGGATCTGATTTCTAGCATAGGTGCACCTCTAAATTTGTCTCCTAATCTGTACTTTTCAGTAGTATATCAATTATTCTCAGTTCTGGATTTATAGATTAGGGTTGCTTGTGTATACTTGCATTTTAGGTTAAATCATTCAAATATGCACTTTGCATTTATCCTATCTCTCTCATTTACATCAAGGGAATATAAACCCTAAGAGGTAATCCTTGTCTCTCTCTTCCTCAAAAGTAGCCGAAGTGTGTTACCTCCCTAGGCTCTTTCATATTCCATGAGTGTGTACACGAGAGTAGGATTAGGGTTTGCTTACTTAGTCTCACTTTTCCCCCTACACATCTTTGGTGAACCCAACGTGAATTCAATTTTATTTTTTCAATGTTAGATCTAGATTTAGTATCTTTAATTTTCTTTATAAACATAAAATTCCAAAAAAAAAGTCAAATATTCAAGAAAAAAATGAACTTTCTTTTATTTGCTTGCATTGTGTGTTTAAATTTCATTTAATTTCCATTTCAAAATGTCAAATTTTTTATTTGCAAGATGTACATACTTTTGATGATGTATGCAATTATGTTGATTATGGGTTTATTAAGGATGAATTAGATGAATCTCTAGATAAGTTTTGGAACCCTAAGCCTTCTAAACCTTCATTTTGCCAAAAACTAATCAACCTTGTTACTATTCCATTTTGTGGTGATGAGACAGATAAGTTGAATGATTCCTCTCATGGGTACATTCCTATCAACTCCTCCATCAGATCTAGCAACATGGTTTCCTACAACAATGCCCTATATGAGGATATGTCTCCTTTGAAAATAAAAGATAAACCTTTAAATCAATATGACCATGCCTTGTTGGATGATGCCCTCGATAACTTTATGACTGCCTGAATCTTCAAACAACAACAATACATCCAAAAGATTAATCAAGGTGCTTATCCTTCTTCAACTTCACCACTTCCCAATCAACCTCTTTTCACTATTCAAGGTGGATATAGTAATGATTCCTTTAGCACTCCTAATAAGCCTGTCATTACCATGCAAGGAAGAAATCCAACTAAGAGTCCTTATAGTTATGCTAAATAACTAACAAAGGAGAGTCATCATGCAATTGCCCACACTTATAATAGAAGAAACAATAGGCAACCTAATCCTCCTCTGGTTATCCCTACTTCTCTTCCTGATCCTCAACCTATTCTTCCTCAAGCACCTCTAATTTCACAAATTGTTGGTAAGGAATGTGATCTTATTTAACAACTCAAAGATACTCCTACCAAGATATCCCTTTGGTATTTGATTCAACCTTATTCAACCCATCATGGAATGTTACAAGATGCCTTGAAAAATTTGAATGTCCCACCCGCAGTAACATCTAACAATATGGCTTCCTTGATTGACTTTATCACATCTCCTAAGGCTCAAATTGTGTTTACATAAGATGAGTTACCCACTAGTGAGATCATGTTGGCAAAATTGATGAACAATCGGTAAGGACTGTTGGTGATGATATGCAACTAGTAAAAGGACTGATGTTGGAATGTGATGAAGAGATTGACATTGTTGATTGATGACTAAGTTTTGTGTTTTCATTGATGGCAACAATTTTTTTGTAGTCATCTAAGTCCTAGGAGCCAACTGGTATGGTATAATTGGTATAGAAGATAGTTTAATAGAGAACCATTATTTAGGACTTCAATCAGTAAATAAAGACATAGTTGCATTCTGGAAACCGGTACAGGTGACTCATGAAGAGTTAGATGATGCAGTTTTAAAGAGATAATGGAGACAGTAATTTGGAGCTATGTTCATGAACGCATTGGCAAATTCAAATTGGACAAGCGAGATTTGATGTACAGATCAGACATTCTGATGAACACTTAACCGATAGTGATAAAGTCACTTAAATCGGTAAATCGGTACAGGTTTTGTCTTATTTTTATTTCTTATGTCAGTGGTTGACATAAGTAAGGCATGTAATGTAAGAATTTATAGATTAATTGAACCTAGCAAATTGTTCGAAGGTTGTAGCCGACTAAGAGATGTTTATAAAAAGTGTGATGCGGTATCAAGTCAATGTGTGTATGTAAGAGTGAGATCATTATTGAAGGATGTGAATTTGATTGTGTGGTGATTAGTAAAGCTTTGTATTAATTTGTTGAATTTTTGAGGATCTGAAGCAGATCTTATCAGACACATAGGTGTTACATGAAGATCATTTGACTATTTTTTTCCTAACAGTTTGCAGCAGTAAAATCCCCTAACCGAGTAGGTTCTAACATGCCTTAATTTGTAAATCCCCTAACAAGGTAGCTCTATATCAAAGTCTTATATCCTCTTGTGAGATTTCTCCTAACAAGTCATAGCTTTTAACATGGCTCATCATATTAAATCCCATAACTAGGTGACTCATAACTAGGTCTATTCCTAACAAAGGCATATTTGTAAGACCTTAACCAGTCAAGATTTCTATTCTGTAGATAGTGAATATTGTGGGTATTAACTTCCACTATGGTTTTTTCCTTTTGGGTTTCCATGTATAAATCTCTTGTTTTATGTGGAGTTTATTTTATTGGGTATTAGCTCATGTGGTGATATTCCTCTTCTGCTTGTTAAGTTTTAAGTTGTTTAAGTTGGTGATCAAATTCATATTGTTTTTGCTTGCACTAATTCACCCCCCCTTCTCAGTGCCTTATAAGTTTATCAGATCCAACATCGATATGATCCTTACATGATTGTGGTTATCATAAATGATAGTGCAATAAGACTAACACTAGTGGACAATGGTTCTGGCCTTAATGTTCGCAGCATTAATTTGTTGCATAAAATCAATGTTGATACATCTCTCATTAAGCCTGATTCTCTTACTCTATCTAAGGCTTCGATAATGTTTCTAAATCTTTATTACGTATCATCACCTTACCTATTAAGGTAGGTCTTGTTACTTTACCCACACCTATTCATGTCATGCCTAGAAATCTGACATATAATTTTTTATTAGTGAGACCTTGTATTCATAGCATGCAAGTTGTCCCCTCTACATTGCATAGGCAAGTCAAATTCATTTACAATAATAAAACATATACCTTGATAGGTGATACTAATCTATAGGCTTGTCTACATACATCAACATATAAATCCTCTTCAATAGGTTCTTCCCCAACTATCTTAGATGATTCTTCAAAAACCTCTGTTGAACACAATGTACCACTGAGAGGGGGGTGAATCTATGGTTCCTAAACTCTTTTCCCTTTTAAAGCCACCTTAGAATGTTGGTTATTATCCTAAGAACTAAGAAAACAAACCAGTATGGCAAATGAGGATATTAGAGAAGACAAACACACAAATGCAACCCACAACACCAAATGTACAGGGCAAACCCAATATGGGAAAAAACTTGGTGAGAAATGTTGTTGGAGACTACTGCTACAATCCATCCTCACAAGTGAAATACTGAATTACAAAGATTTAGGGCACCAACCAAAGGAGTACCAACCCCTACTGATTTAGGGCACCAACTCAAGGAGCACCAACCCCTGCACCAAGCTCCAACTTGGTGATGTATATTGAAATACAATTTTGATACAATTATAGCTTCTTGTTGCAAATGATTTCTGCAACTTTTGATCAAATAGGTTACTATCGATTGGCAATCTTCTCTTCTTCAGTGGATCTGACATTGCCAGTTAACAAATAGCTCTCTCAAATTCTTGGCCTCTCTTCTCTCTCATACACAACCTCATTACCCACTATGTCACACTTGGATCCCTTCTTGATCAATCATAGTTCACTGGTTTGCTCAGCTGTTAGATATGCTATAGTTATACAAGTACTCTATCACTGCGGGTTAAACCCTCTCACCAGTTTTCCTTCTCACTCACTCTACAACTTTCTTATAAAAATTATAAGGAAGATGATCCTTCTTTGTGCTCAAGCTCTTTCACTATTCTTCTTCTCTTGAAGCATCACCCTTTTCTATTTCGAGCTCATCTATTTATATATGCGAATTCCTGCCAAGAACACATTCAAACACTACAGTGTTAGGCTTTACCTTCTCCAACTTGATCCGAATGCAATTTGATTTTTTCTTCTTTTTTAGGGATAAGATCTTTATGACAACGATTAGTACCAGCAGAGCTTTTGCATTCCAATGTGTGTTTTTATGTCTGGAGGTCTACACCATATTTTTCTGCTTTTCTCTGTCAGTCGCCATTAATGTCTTTGTTGTTTCCTTCACCAAATGGGTACAAAGATCAAATATTCTTGCAGGATCTATTCAGTCACATGCCCAGGTTGCCTTCCTTGAGCTACAATTCTCTGGCATCCTCTGTGACTTGCTTGTTCATCATAAAATCTGACTTGCTTGTAGATTTATTATGTCTATGCACACTCCACTGACCTATGCAATACCTCCACCTAGAAACCACCTATCATGCTTAACGACATCCACCTTTGCTTGGATTTCGATGTCGGTTTTACATTCTTTGTCGAGCAAGGTTAACTACCAGTTTAGTTCATATTACCAGTATGATCAACAAACATCCCCTGTACCAGCAGCCTATCTTGGGTTTGTGCCTTACCAGTTACCTGCTAGTCGGTAGATGACACAATTCATGTGTACCGGTAGCCTTCCTTCTGTCTTCTTACTCTCACATGCAATGCCATCATATGTCTTTCTCTTCTTATATCGGTCATCACTTCTTACTTACCGGTTACCTTGCTAAACCAGTTGACATCAATGACAACTTTACTGCCAAGAATGCCAAAAATATCCCCCTTTGGTATTGATGTCAACTTACCGCAATACACTTCATACTAGTAGATTTCTCCCCCTTTGACACAATGACAAAGGGTATTGTGCACTCCCCCTTGGGCTGCTACTAGTGATTGCAACTAGTACTGCGATGTGCTTCAAGAGTTATAGATGTTTTTATGAACCCCCCCTAAACCATATCAAACCTTCCTTTCTTCTGTGCATAAAGTAGATGACACAACTCCCAACTTGTATCGTAGCTACTCAAAGGTGCTCATCTGTAATGGTTTGGTGGAATTGTCTGCTACTTGTTCTTTGGTAGGGACATAATCCATCCTTACTTCCTATCCTTCAACCTTCTTTCTGAGAAAATGATGCTTGATAGTAATGTGTTTTGCTCTATAATGCATTACTAGATTCTTTGCTATGTTGATTGCACTTGAATTATCACACCGGATGAGAATAGGATAAATGATGTCCACCTATATTCTTTGAAGGTCTGCTTCATCCACAACACCTGAGAGCAACATGTAGTAGCATGTCTTTGAGGGTCTGCTTCATCCAAAGCACTTGAGAGCAGCATGTAGCAGCAACAATGTGATGATATGATGAAAGAATAAGTATCTGGTAGAATACTGAGAGGGGGGAGGGGGTGAATCAGTATACTCAAAAACTGATACAAACTCCCAAACTCAAAATAAACTTATCAACAAAATAGTTCTATCAAAATAATATCTCAAAGATTACCAACATCAACTAGTTTGACTATTATACCAACTTAACTGTAAACAACTTCAATCTTGTAAACATCAACAATGCTTAATCAAATATCAACATTTTCAACTCTCATGCTTCCAGATATCATGCCTTAATCAAATCAATAAATAAGTTCATAACCACAAAATCATTCACCACTTGACACAAATATTTATATGTGGAAAACCCAAATAGGTAAAAACCATGGTGAGATGAGACTCACAAGGATAGCTATCTGAACTTTTCTGAAGTTTGCCTTGTTAGGAGCCAAGCTTGTTAAAGCTTTACAATAAGTCCTGTTAAGAACTGATTTTGTTAGGAATCACCCGGTTAGGGGATTTTACAAATATGGCTTGTAAAAAGCACAATACCCTGTTAGGAGTAACCTTGGTAGAGGATTTGAGAATCCAAACTAATGGACCACCTTGTGAGAGGATTTAGAAAGTAACCAAGCTTGTTAGAGCTTACCCTGCTAGGGGATTTCAATATCTGCTATGAGTGTTAGAAAACAACATGTTTTTCTTCATCTATCTGAATAGCACTACATCTTCTTGATCAGATCCTTCTTAAGATTCAAATTTGTCTTCACTCAAACTGCAGATCCATCCTCTGGTTAGGCAACCTCACACTCAACTAATTTCTGCCAACTTTGCCAACACTCAAATAAAACAACATCATCGACCTTAAATACAAATCAAATAGGTCGGTAACATAACAAAAACCTCGTTCTCATCATTGAGATTACAAAAAAGTTGGTACAATCTTGACGGTTAGAAATCATAACAATCTCTTCACATTTAACAAGAAAATTCCAACCGCTTCATAATCATCGCTTCATCGGACTTGTAACTCATCACGCGCTATGCATTTGATGCAATCCACTTTGCTCCTTTCCAAGACAATCAAACACACCAAAATAAATTGAACCTATCTTCATACAATGACCACACATGTCACCATCATTACCGCTCAACATCAGATCTTAAACCAACAAACTTTGATCGGTTAGGGTTTACCGGTTACAAAACATAGAAAGGTTTAACCTTATACACCGGTTTACAACATCTTCCACAAGGTTTATCATACCGGTTACAATACAAAAGCAATAACAACAATAACATCAGCAAAATCATGAATACCATTCACCGATTCAATTGACATCAATGCCAACATATCATAAATGCAATCTATATGCAAAATGCCAACAATCTAAAAATGCCAACATAATGTATTTTGCTTCAATAGTTGATAGAGAGATTGAATCCCGCTTCTTTCTATGTCATGAGACCAACCGATCACCTAGGAAGAATGCACCACCACTTGTGCTCTTCCGGTCATCAATGCAACCTACCCAATCAACATTAGTGTATGCTTCCAAGATGAATTTCCCTTGTTTAGGGTACCACAATCTATAACTGAGTGTTCCTTGTGGGTACCTAAATATTCTGCTTACAACATTCATATGTGACAGCTTAGGTGTAGCTTCAAATGTGGCCACCATGCACACTTCCTATGCTATGTCCGGTCTAGAAGCAGTTAGATACAATAGACTACCGATCATGGATCTATACAATGTCTGATCCACCACCAGTGATTCATCATTCTTTCTTAATTTACTTCCGGTCACCATGGGGGTACTTACCAGTTTACAATCTTCTAGTTGAAATTTCTTTAACATATCCTTTGCATACTTGGTTTGTGAGATAAAGATTCCCTTATCTTGTTGTAATATCTAGAAACCAAGGAAGTATGTCAATTCACTAAGCATTGACATCTTGAATTCTGACTGCATCTGATCAACAAATTTTTTGCATAGGGTGTCTTTATTTCCTCCAAATATAATGTCATCTACATACACAACCACAGTGATCATGTGGCTTCCATCTTTCTTTATGTATTAAATTCTATCAGCACTCCCCTTTTTAAATCCTTGCTCCTTTAGGTATTGATCCAATCTTAAATACCATGCTCTAGGAGCTTTCTTTAAGCCATACAAGGCCTTCTTTAACTGACACACAAAGGTTTCATCATCATGTAGTAAAAATCCTTCCGGTTGCTCCATGTACATTTCTTCTTCCAAATTCCCATTTAGGAAGGCATATTTTACATCCATCTGATATACTTTATAACCCTTGTAGGTAGAAAAGGCTAAAAACATTCTAATTGCTTCTAATCTAATTGTTTCTTCAAAATAAATTCCCTCTACCTGAGAGCATCCATTTCATACCAGTCTAGCTTTATGCCTAACAATTTTACCTTCTTCATTCATCTTATTCCGGTAGACCCATTTGGTGCCAATGATGTTCTTGTCTTCTGGTCTAGGGACTAATTCCCAAGTCTTGTTCTTCTCAATCTACTGCAATTCTTCTTCTATGGCATCCTTCCATTCTTGTCTTTTGTTGGCCTCATTGAATGTTTTAGGTTCTACTTCACTCATGAGGCTGAAGTTGACTTGTTCATCATTCCAAGCAAGTCTTCTTCTAGTCTGCACACCATCACTCTTGTTTCCTAGAATTTTCTCTTCCAGGTGATTCAACTGCACATATCAGTTGGGAGCCTTCTTGGATGCTTCTTTTGTTTCATTGTCTGACTAAGCTTCCTCACCTTCATTACCAAAATCATCTTACCGGTTTACCTGTGGTTGACTTCCTTTGTGAATATCCTCATCCACTTTTACATGCACACTCTTAATGACTCTTCTTAGTCTTTTGTTGTAGCATTTGTAGGCCTTGCTATTAGATGAGTAACCAAGGAAGATTCCTTCATCACTCATGGATTCAAAACTACCTAGACCGTCCATATCTCTTTTGATAAAACACTTACTTCCAAATACTTTGAAGTATTTGACCGATGGCTTCTGGTCATACCATAACTCATAAGGTGTCATTCTGTTGTTTGTTCTTAATTGAACCTGATTCAAGCTATATGCATCAGTATGAACAATTTCCCTCCAATATGTGTCTAGAAGTCTAGCCTCATTTAACATGGTTTTGGCCATCTTCTTGATTGTTCTGTTCTTCCTTTCTACTACATCATTTTGTTGTGGTGTCTTAGGGGCTAAATATTACCTTCTAATTCCATGTCTTTCACAATAATCTTCAAATTCATTTGATGTGAACTCTCCACCCCGGTCTGATCTTAGACATTTTAACTTGCACCCACGTTCGTTCTCCACCATCTTCCTAAAGATCTTGAATCTGTCAAATGGTTGTGACTTATCTTGCAGGAAAGTGACCCAAGTCATTCTTGAATAATCATCAATAAAGAGAATAAAATATCTTTCAACAACAAGTTCTCTTGTCCTAGTTGGACCACACAGATCTATATGTACAATTTCAAGTGGTCTTGAGGTATTGTGCTCTTTTTCCCTGAGGCTCACCTTAGTCTGCTTCCCTTTTACACATTCATCACAAAATGTGCTTACCGGTTTGATGATGGGTAGAATATTCCTCACATACCCCTTTCTACTTACTGCAACTATGTTATGAAAGTTTATGTCACCTAATCTTTGGTGCCACAACCAACTTTCATCAACCTGTCCTATCATGCGTTCAAACTCATAGCATTCTTTCAAACTGTAAACATTACCATATGTTCTCTTTCCTTCTGCCATAACCTGACCGGTACTATCTTTCTTTATCTGGCAATCGGTTGAGTCAAAGGTGAATTTATAACCTTTATCACACATCCAACTCACACTCAGCAGATTGTGCTTTAGGCCTTCCACATAATATATGTCATGTGCCTTTAGTTTTCCATCAATATTTAGAGTACCTTTTCCCTTTATTTTGATGGATGAGTTATCTCTGAATCTTACTAAACTACCATTCCAGCCTTCCAATTTAATAAAAAAAATTTTATCACCAGTCATATGGTTGGAACAACCACTATCTACAACCCATAAATTTTTCCTTTCAGCATGTAAGGCAGTCTACACTATCAGACTTGATTCCACCTTGTCCTTTTCTTTCTCAACCCATACCTGTTTGGTTTCCTTCTTTTTGTTAGATGCTATTTTGTTCTTTGGTTCAACTATCGGTTCTTGATTGGGATTTGTCTTCTTTTGTTTGATCTTCCTATTTTTACAAAACTTTTCTATATGTCCAAACTCTTGACAGTTATAGCATTTCACATTTTTATTTAAAGATGAATCCTTAAACTTATTGTAGGGCACCGATTTATTCTTCCTACATTCAAAACTCCTATGACCATATCCATTGCACTGATAACAGATAACATTCATATCCCAGAGTGCATTAAAAGGATTTCTAATTTCATAACTCATAAAGGGTTTATTGGTTAATCTACAGTTAACTATTCTATGCCCAAACTTGTTACACTGGTAACAGTAACCATGAAAGTTTGAAACATACCGGCTAGGTTTCCTTGGTCCTATAAATAACTGCCTCACCGAGGGTCTTCCTTTCATGTTGTTGACTCTGATGAATCCTTCATGGTCAACTCTTGTATTTCTCCTTAGATATTCATGTTGGTACAATGAGTGTGGCCTACGGTTCATTGCTTGTGTATACCGGTATATGTGGTGATTTCCAAAAGCATCTGCATGTCTTTTTACCAGTATCCTTGCTTATAGTGAATGTTTTCTTCTCTTCACCTTCATTTGAAGAAGTGAACTGTATCTCCTTACTGGATGTATCTTTGCTATTTGAACTTTGACCTTCCTCAAAACCTAATCCAAATATATCTTTGGATTTCTTCTGTTTGCTCAACATCTTGTCTAAGGCTTCGATCCTGCCTTCATAATTACTTCTTACTTTTATTTCTTCATTACTTTCTTCAAGCTCCTTTCTAAGCTTCACTATTTCTGCTTCCAGATCTTGGTGCTCCTTTTCCTTCTTCATTAGATCAGAGGATGTAACTTCACATATCATCTTGGTTTCTTCCAGCTGTAGTTTTAAGATAGATATAACTTGACTGGACTCATCCAAGGATTGCTTCAAGAGTCCTTGTTCATCTACTACAACAAGCTTGAACTTCTTGAGTTCTCTTCTTATTTTACTCAGCTCCTCAAGAGTACTTATAAGCTCTCCTAGATCCACTTCAGCCTCAATATCCTCTTCTTCCTCATCTTCACCAACTGGTTCATCAAGTGCCATAAAGAGATTAACTTTTCTATCATTCTCATGGTAGTCATCTTTTGATGCACTTTCTTCATCTGTGGTATCATCCTCAATAGTATAGAGGTTGTTCAGCTTCTGGTAGCCTCTTCTTCCTTGTCAGTAGACATTTCTTTCTTTATCTTTACCACTAGTTCTACTAAAACCTCTTGACTCATCTCCACCAGTTTCATTATAAGGACATTTTGCAGCAAAGTGTCCAATTTTACCACAATTAAAACACTTGAGTGGTAGATTTCTTTTATACTTGCGTGATCCTCTTTTGAGATTTCTTACAAATTTTTCTACCTCTGCATCAAAGTCTTCACTGGATCCTTTATGAGCAGCTACTTCTTTGCCCTTTTATGTGGTGTTGAGCATTGACTCTTTCCCTAAGGATGCATCACTGGTTGTTCTCATTTCATAGGTTGTTAGTAAGCTAAATAGCTCATCCATTGAAAAAATCTTCAAATCCTTGGCTTCTTCTATGGTAGAAACCTTTGTATCATACTTAGGTGTAAGAGACCTAAGTACTTTCTTGACAAGAACCTCATCTACAATTTCTTCTCCAAGTCCTTTGATGGTATTCACACTTTCATCAAATATGTGAAAATAGTCTGTAATCTTTTCATCATCCTTCATCTTGATGCCTTCAAGTTGGCCCCTTAGTGCTTGCAGCTTAGCCTCTTTGACTTTTGCATCTCCTTTAAATAATCTATGCATTTTATCCCATGTCTCCTTGGCAGATGCATAGTGCATGACCTTGAAAAACTCATTATTAGACAACCCACTCAAAATAGTATGTTTGGCCTTTGCATTATTCTCATGCTCCTTCTTGGCATTAGGATCAGTGGGAGGAACACTAGGGATAACATACCCATTCTTGATAGACATCCACACATCAAAAATAAGGAAGGAAATATAGGTCTCCATTATTCTACTCCAAAAACCATAGTTGGATCCATCAAACATGGGGGCTTTTGAGGAAGCAGGCTCATTTCTTGCCATTGTGTTCTAAGTCCAAAATCTACCCAAGGTTTTTAAATAACTGGTAACCTATGCTCTGATACTAATTGTTGAACACAATGTACCACTGAGAGGGGGGTGAATCAGTGGTTCCTAAACTCTTTTCCCTTTTAAATAAATCTTAGAATGTTGGTTGTTATCCTAAGCACTAAGCAAACAAATGAGTAAGGAAAATGAGGATATCAGAGAAGACAAACACACAAATGCAACCCACAACACCAGATATATGAGGAAAACCCAATATGGGAAAAACCTCGGTGAGAAATGTTGTTGGAGACTACTACTCCAATCCAGCCTCACAAGTGAAAATTGAATTAAAAAGATTTAGGGCACAAACCCAAGAAGTACCAACCCCTACTGATTTAGGGCACCAACCCAAGGAGCACCAATCTCCAACTTGGTGATGTATATTGAAATACAATTTTGATACAATTATAGCTTCTTGTTGCAAATGAGTTCTGCAACTTTTGATCAAATAGGTTACTGCCAGTTGATAGTCTTCTCTTGTTCAATAGATTTGACAATCTTGGATGCCTTCTTGATCAATCACACTTCACTGGTTTGCTTAATTGTAAGACCTTCTACAGTTATATAGGTACTCTATCACTGCCAGTTAAACCCTCTCACCGGTTTTCTTGCTCACTCACTCTAAAAATTTCTTAGAATAAATTCTAAGGAAGATGATCCTTCTATGTGCTCAATCTCTCTTCACTCTTCTTCTTCTTCTTCTCTTGAAGCATCGTCCTTTTTTTGTTTTGAGTTCATCTATTTATATATGTGGATTCTCACCAAGAACACATTCAAACACTGTCGTGTTAGGTTTTACCTTCTCCAACTTGATCCGAATCCAATTTGATTTGTTCTAATTTTTCAGGGATAAGATCTTCATGACAATGACCAGTACCAGCAGAGCTTTTACATTCCAATGTGCATTTTTTTGTTTGGAGGTCTACACCATGCTTTTTTGCTTTTCTCTATCATTCGCCATTAATGTCTTTGTTGTTTCCTTCACCAAATGGGTACAAAGATCAAATCTTCTTGAAGGATCTGTTTAGTTGCATTGCTAGCTTGCCTTCCTCAAACCACAATCCTTCGACATCCTTTGTGACTTGCGGATTCCTCATAAAAGTCAACCTGCTTGCAGATTTGTTATGTCGATGCACACTCCACCAACCTATGCAATACCTATACCTAGCATCCAATTGTCATGCTTGTCGACATCCACCTTTGCTTGGATTCCTATGTTAGTTTGAAATTCTTTATCGACCAAGGTTGATTACCAGTTTATTTTATCTTACCGATATGATCAACAAATATCCCCTGTATCGCCAACCCATCCCAGGTTTGTGCATTACCTGTTACTTGCTAGCTAGTAGATGACACAATTCATGTGTACTGGTAGCCTTCCTTATGTCTTCTTACTCTCATGTGCATTTCCATCATGTCTTACTCTTCTTATACCGGTCACCACTTCTTACTTAGCGGTTACCTTGCCAAACCGGTTGACATCAATGACAACTTTACTGCCAAGAATGCCAACAACCTCTACCCCTACTAGTGTGTCTATTTCATCAAGTCTATCTCCTACCTCTAGTTCATCTCCCAATGATTCCTCAAATGAACCTAAGGTTCTTGAGGAAAGGCCTTCTCAACCTAATTCTACCACTGAAGATGTCTTCTATCTTGAAAATATTCTTGCATAAGATGATTGGGGATCCCTTTACTTTAATCCTACCTTCATAGGAGAATGTAAAATTCCCTCTAAAGAACCCAAAGTTGAAAAGAAGAAAGAAGAAGAAGAACCTAAAAAAGAAATCCACATTACCCGATCCATTGAGTAATAACTTTGTGGGGGCTTCTCAAACTTCATCTCCTTTGGTTTCTAATTTAGAGGATTTTGATCCTTTACTTTGAAAATCCTCCTTGTGTTTCAGAAATGGCTAGCCTTTATGGTCCTAGCTTTCACATCCTAGCTAGGTGTGGATATAATGGTAATGGATGTGGTGACCAAGAACAAGGGATAAAAGTTCCCTTGGAAAATAATTTCTGTGATACAAGATTTGGGCTTGGATATGATCCTTATGAGCATACTAAAGCTTCTATGAAACCATCTATTAGTGTTAATTCCATCTCTACTTCCCTCTCAATAAAATATCCAGAGTATATTGACCGTGACTCTTCTAGTGTCTTTGCTTTGGATGTTTTTCCCACCGATGACTCCTTAGCTGAATTCCTATGATTCTATGACAACCTTCCTCATTATCACCATAATCATGGTTTCCCCTATTATTTAAACACATAAGCTTACTTTCGGAAAGAAAGAAAAAATGATGAGATAGTTAAAGAATTTTTTCAGCTAAAAGACACTCCTCAACAAAGAAATCTCCTCATAAGTGACACTATTGATATCATAATGGATCCTATTGTAGACAAAGTCATTAAGAAAGGGAAATGACTGGATTAAGAAGAATAAAAATAATATTCTGAATTTTTACATGAATTCCTTGAAATCTTTTCTTGGATATACTCTGACATGCCTAGCATTGATCCTAAGATCGTCACTCATAACATTGTCTTAGTTCATGATGCTAAATCTATGAAACAAAAGATTCGAAAGATGAAACCTAGAGTTGTATTTCTTGTTAAGGCTAAGATTGAAAAGTTATTGGATGTTGGTTTCATCGATCCTATTGATTATTCCCCATGGATTTCATACATTGTGGCCATGACTAAGTCTGATAAAAAGATTAGGATGTGTACAAATTTTTGATATCTTAATAAAGCTTCTTTGAAAGATGACTTCCCTCTCCCAAATATTGATATGATAGTATATTTTGTAGTGGGCCATGCTTTTTAATCCTTCATGGACAATTTCTCAAGATATAATCAAATCTTCATTAATCCTCAAGATCAATTTATAAAATCTTAAAAGATTACATTGATGACATCTTAGCTAAATTCATTCTTCGTATAGATCATGTTAAGATCCTTTGTCAAGTCTTTGAAAGAATTCATAAGTACAACATGCGCTTGAATCCTCAGAACTATATTTTCGGTGTGGATAGTGGAAAACTATTAGGATTTATAGTCTCGCATCATGGAATTGAGGTTGATACAAAGAAGATAGAAACCATTATTAACATGTCGCCTCCTAAAAATATTCCCTAACAAAAAATTTTACAAGGAAAGATTCAAGATATTCGTAGGTTTATTTCTAGACTTGCAAATTGTACACTTCGTTTCACCCAATTGCTTAAAAATAATATCACTTTTCAATGGAATAAGAATTTTCATCAAGCATTTGAAGACTTAAAAACATATTTGGCTAATCCTCCCATTCTTCAACCCGCTAACCCTTCCAAACCCTTTCTATTGTACATAGCTGCTTCCCTTCATGCTCTTGTAGCCTTGTTGGCACAACATGATAAGGATGGTAGAGAATGTTTGATTTACTATATGTCGCACTCTACTTGATTATGAAGTCCGATATTCTGGAATAGAAAGACAATGTCTTGCTTTAGTCTCCACAACCCAAAAATTAAGGCATTACCTTTTGAATGTTGAAGTTCGCATTATCATTAAATTTGATCCTCTAAAGCATTTTTTCTCTAAAACTGATCTTTCAAGATGCTTAGACAAGTGGGTTATGATCTTGACTGAGTTTGACCTTAAGTTTGTTTTGCAGAAGGCAATAAAAGGTCAAGCGTCGATTGACCACTTAGTTAAGGATCCTTCATCCTTCTTCTTACCTAATCAAGAGTCTTTTACCGATGAATGCATTCTCTCTGCTGAGGTTGATAAGATTTGGGAACTATATTTTGATGGCTCTAGGTGTCGTATAGGATTGGGGGAGGGGGTTGTCTTAATCTCTCCTAAAAAAACCTATCGCTTTATCATATAATCTCAATTTCTTGTGTACCAATAACATTGTTGAATACGAGGCTCTTATAGTAAGAATTAAAGCAGCTCTAGCATTAGATGTAAAACATATACATATCTATGGAGATTCTCAATTAATGATAAGACAAGTGATAGGAATTTACCAAGCTAAGAAAGATAAATTATCACAATACAAAGATTTAGCTATATCCTTGTTACAAAAGTTTGATTCTTATACCATGGAGCTTGTTCCTCGAAAAGATAATAGACATGCTAATGCAAGGGCATGTGCAGCATCTCTTATGTTTTTAGAGGAACCTTTGGTACATCTCAAATTCACCATTCACAACCTCACTACCCTGGTTATTGCTGACAATCCTAGTGATGTGGCATATTGTTGCATTATAGATTCTGGTGAGTGGTACTCACATATCATGAGATATTTGAGTGATGGCACCTTTCCTAACTCTACGAACAAGAATACTAGGGCTAGAATTCGCAAGTTGGCTGCTAGATACATTATCCTTTCTAATGTTTTTTATAGGAGGGGTTATAATGGTCTCCTCGTTCGATGTCTCAACAAAGCTGAAATCCCTATTTCTCTTCAGGAAGCACATTCAGGTGCTTGTGGGGGGCATTTTGGGAGCCTTAGTGTGTTTTTCATCCTGCGTTGCTAATCTCCTTTAAGAATTTAATTAATTAATTTAATTAAATCTAAATTTATATTTCAACACTTCACACATTATAAATTTGGACCCTTTACCCAAAGCGTGCCACTTTTCATTTTCTCCTTTCAATAAATCATTAAATCATAAACTCTAATTATGTCCTATTTCAACCTCTAAGGCCTGATTTTGAATATCAAAACATCTTGGAATCATTTGTAACTATGGGATTCACTCTAATATCATCATATCTAACAGCCTAGAAAATTTGGTGAAAATTTGGCCAGACCAGGTGCAAGTTGCACCTGGTCTCCAAGATTTTTCCCAAAATTTTCAGAGCATAATTATATGATATTATAATATGCTTAACCCCAAGAAATTGGTGGGAAATTCAAATCCTAGGTCAGCCTAAAGGTGAAATTAAGATCCAGGGTTTCATACATAAGAGCTCTCTTTCTTCATTTAAAGGGCTAAGGAACCTATTTTAGAGGTGTTTTGAACAAAGCGAGCACAAGGATCCTTCTTTGTACTGAAAGAGAAGATATTTTTTAAGTCTTCAAAAACATTCAAAACACCTATTAAGCATTCATCAAGCACCCTTTCATCAATTGGGGGCTTTTGAAGATATAGGAAAGCAATAGGAGATCACCGACTAAAGATTGGCTTGTACCTCCCCCTTGGGGTTGGGTATGGTTTTATGTTGTTTCCATGTCTTTGCATGAGCTTCATTACATCAATTTGATTTACATTCATGCTTTAGATCACTTTGCATCATTGATTTAGAGCATTTACTTTGTAAATTACAAGCATTTAGGGTTTACTCTTTAGGGTTGCTCTAGACTGTTTGCATTCATCTTAGGATCTTGCACACACTATTTTACTATACAAATCAGCTATTTGATGAGTTGTAAATCACTAAAACGAGGTTTTTACTAAGCCAAAATCCTATATAGCCACCTAAAACCCTATTTTCAGCTACAACTGCAAATCTGAGATTCATGCGTCGCTGCAAATTTGAAGACTGATAGAGCACACAGACACAGTTCTAGGGACCAAATCTCAGCAGAAACCCCTAGGAAAGGGGCATGACACCCTTTTCCTATCCATGATAGGGGCGTGGTACCCTGGTCCTCCCAAATTTTGGCATATTTTGGCAAAATAATAGTTTGTAGTCTTTAGATCCTAGTCTGTTAGTTACAACTTCCAATCTGCAGAATCAGGATAGGGGAATAGCACTCCTATCCCAGACATTTTGGCTCAGATTTATGGCATAGGTGCACCCCTAAATTTGTCTCCTAAAATGTACACTTCATTAGTATCAGTTATTCTCAATTCTGCATTTCTAGATTAGGGTTGCTTGTGTATACTTGCATTTTAGGTTAAATCATTCAAATATGCACTTTGCATTTCTCCCATCTCTCTCATTTATAGCAAGAGAATAGAAACCCTAAGAGGAAATCATTGGGTTTCTCTTCCTCACAAGAATTAGCCGAAGTGCGTTACCTCCCTAGGCTTTTTTGTATTCCATGAGTGTGTACATGAGAGTGGGATTAGAATTTCCTTACTTAGTCTCACTTTTCCCCCTACACAAGTATTTTTATTGTTTTCTCCATGCTTGGGGGGCAAAAATGGCCTTTCAATCATCCTTTCTTACTTTCCCTTCATTAAGTAGGGCCTTTAATAAGGATAACTTATCGATCGTAGAGGTGTATATCCCTATTGAGGCTCTCCTTCCTCTTATTGGAACAATTATCCCTAATAATGATCTTATCCTTGCCTAATAAGTGCATATCCTTAATTGGACCTCTTCCTTAGTGTTGAAAGTCTATAATAATTCCTCAAATTTTTCTCTTTATTGAGTAGTATCTTTTATAATTAACCCTTTGATATTGTGATGTGCATCCTTGTTGAGGATCTTTGCTTATTTTAGAAGAGTGTTCCTTTTATAGATGATATCTTTTTGTTGTCCTTATCTCCATCCTTGGGGGGCAAGAATAATGTGTCAACTCTTTCTCTCTCTTTTTCTAAAGATTTCCTTCTTCCTTTGTTGAGTTGCATCTTTCATAATATTATTTCATTTCTTATGGGTGTGTGGGCATTCCTTGTTTGAAATGGTGCATCTTTTATGAACAATCTCACCTTAGTGAAAGTGTACAATCCTAAGAATCCACTTTACAGAAGATGTGTATTATTAGTCCTTATATCATTCCAAAATGACATCTTTATTAAGGATCTCCTCTACTCTTGGAGATAGATATATTTTTGCAAAGATCTCTCCATCCTTTATTGATCATACATCCATCAAAAGGATCCCTTTACACTTGGTGAAAGATATATCTTTTACAATTATCTCTTCCTTTCTTAAAGAAACAAAACCTACACATTACTCTTTCTTTCTAGCTTGGAATTCATGTATTATTGATTAGAGGATATTTCATTGGTGTTGAAGGTGGGTATCCTTGTTTTTGTCTTCCTTAAGACATCAACATAGGACTATGTTGACATCTTATGGGGGGTAATACACGCGGCCTTCTAGTTACATTTGAACTATCAATTATCAATATGGGATTGTTGCATACTCATGTTTCATACCTATTTTGTCCACCATTCATGGGATTATTGCATCCTCATGCATAACCCTCATTTTATTTATATGGGATTGTTGCATCCTCATGCTTCATCCCCATTTTATGCATTATTACATGTCTTAAATAGGTTGAAGCACACTCAAAAATAGAGCAAAGACTCTTACACAGGGTGCTATACACTTGAAACTAGACATCACTTGCACACAGATACATGAGGATGGGTGGAACTAGATAAAAACATCTAGACTATTCTTACTCTCCTCCCCAACATGGATCACCTACATAAAAATATCTAGGGGTTTGTATTCCTTGCCATTTCTCATCATTCGACTGCTCATGGATCACTTGGATAAATACACCTAGCATGTATTCATGCTCTCTCTTCTTCCTCGCTTGTATTCATGAGATGGTTTTTTTTTCAAGAATGATATTAGTTGTTGAGACATTTTAATATCGAGGTCTCTTCGACTAGTTGACTTGAGGTCTTATGTGTCCTTTTGTATTTTTGTCTTTTTTTCCTTTTGGTCTTGTTTTTGTGTGCCCTTGCATATGTTTGGGTGAGTTAATATCCTAAGATGGGGGGCTTGGTTCCTCATCTTCTTCATCTATCTTTCTTCTACTTAACCATTAGTATTTGTGTAAGCTCATACTCATGCTAAAGTGGGGGCTGAATGTAGCATCCTAAAATTGCACCCCTTGTAATTTTAACTACATTTGGGGCCCTCACCTTAGTGTTATCATCTTCATGCTTGGTTGGGACCTATTTATGCCTCCCCATGCAATAAACATCATATTTTCACACTTTACCTTGCTAGGAACCCATGTCCTTTCCCTAAATTGGGGTAGGACTAGGGCATGGTGCCCTGGTCCACCTCAATTGGGCCCTAATTTGAACCCTTGGCCCTATCTCAAATTTGAGTGGGAAAATTTTCCCCATGTCAGTCTATGTCAGAAAATTAATATGTTTGACAATAGAAAAGTATATAAGGTCTTCCTCTCTCATTTGGGAATAAGAAGACAATAAGGTGGAGATAATCATTGACGATATGATGAAAGAGTGAGTATCTGGTAGATTATTGAGAGGGGGGGTGAATTAGTAAACCGAAAAACTGATACAAACTCCCAAACTCAAATACTCAAAGTAAACTTTATCAACAAAATAACTCTATCAAGATCAATACTCATAAGATTACCAGTTTGACTATTATAGAAACTTAACAGTAAACAACTTCAATCTTATAAATATCAAAATGCTTAATCAAATGTCAACATAATCATCTCTCAATGCTTCCAGTTATCATGCCTTATCAGAATAGTTAAGTAGTTAATCAAATCAACAAATAAGATCATAGCCACAAAAGAATTCACCATATGACACAAATATTTATATGTGGAAAACCCAAATAGGTAAAAACCATGGCGAGATGAGACTCACAAAGATAGCTATTTGAACTCTTCTGAAGTTCACCTTGCTAGGAGCCAAGCCTGTTAAAGCTTTTACAATAAGTCTTGTTAAGAACTGATCCTATTAGGAATCACTTAGTTAAGGGATTTACAAAATGCCTTGATGAAAATAAAAATACCCTATTAGGAGTAACCTCGGTAGAGGGTTTGAGAATCCAAACTAATGGACCACCTTGTTAGAGGATTTAAGAAGTAAACAAGCTTGTTAGAGCTTACCCGATTAGGGGATTTCAATTTTGTTGTGATTGTTAGAAAACAATAGGTTTTTCTTGATTTGTTTGAATAGCACTACATTTGCTTGATCAGATCCTTTTTAACCTTCAATCTGCCTTTACTCAAACTGTAGATTCATTCTCTAGTTAGGCAACCACACACTCAACTAATTTTTGCCAACTTTTGCCAACACCAAAATAAAACATCATCGACCTTAAATACAAATCAATTAGGTCGATAACACAACAAAAGCCTAATTCTCATCATCGAGATTACAAACAAGTCAATACAAGCATGACCATTAGATTTCATAACAATCTCTTCACATTAATTTAAGAAAATTCCAACCGCTCCATGATTACCACTTCATCGAACTTGTAACTCATCGTGCGCTATGAATTAGATGCAATCCACTTTCTTGTTCCCTAGACAATCAAACATGCCAAAATAACTTGAACTTATCTTCATACAATGACCACACATGTCACCATCATTACCGTTCAACATCAGATCTTAAACCAACAAACTTGATCGGTTAAGGTAATAAAAACAATTGGTAGAGTTTACCAGTTACATAACATAGAAAGGGTTTAACCTTATACACCAGTTTACTGGTTCAACTTATAAACTTACATACCATTTTACAACATCTTCCACAAAGTTCATCCTACCGGTTACAAGACAATAGCAATAAAAACAATAATATCAGCAATATCATAAATACCATTTACCGGTTCAATTAACATCAATGACAATATATCATTAATGCAATCTTCATGCAAAATGCTAACAATCTCCCCCTTTGGCATTGATGACAATTCAAATATGAATGCCTTTGATTTGTTGTTGTGATTAGTGAATAGGAATCCTGGTTTACATACCATGTATTCACTAAGCTCAGTCTGTCATCATCTTGTCACAGTTCACCTTATCAAACACATAATTCTTCTCCCCCTTTGACAACAATGCCAAATTGAAAGTAAAACATGTCATTTCAAATTCTCACTAGGCATCAACATACTGCAACTTGATGCTCCCCCTGTGGAATACATCCACTCCAATATCAATCCATGTAAAATTCTACAAGTAATTCAAGGACTGATGCAATCAACATCATGCTCAACTAACCTCATTGAGGGGTACAACCTCTAGTTGTCTTCTAAGACACTCAAATGTAGTCTTAGGCATAGGTTTGGTAAAAATATTTGCAAGCTGCTCCTTGGTAGAAACATGCTCTAAGATAACATCTTTGCTTTGAACTTTCTCCCTCAAGAAATGATACTTCAATTCAATGTGCTTGGTCCTTGCATGCAAAACATGTTTCTTAGAAATATTTATGGCACTTGTATTATCACACAAGATCTTTATAGGTTATGAGATCTTCATTTTAAAACCTTCCAAAATGTGCCTTATCCAAATAGTGTGTGTGCAATTCATATAAGATTCTACATACTCAGCTTCAATAGTAGATTGTGAAGTACAACTCTACTTCTTACTATTTCATGAAACAAGCCTTCCTCCTAGAAATAATGTTCCACCGGTTGTACTTTTTCGGTCATCAACATTTCCTGCCCAATCAGCATCTGTGTACACCTTCAAATAAAAATTTACTCCATATGGATACCATAACCCATAGTCAACTGTACCTTTCAGATATCTAAAGATTCTCTTTCTTGCTATCAGATGTACTTCCTTTGGATTCTTCTGGAATCCAGCAATTATACCAACTGCATGGGCAATATCCGGTCTGTTGTGAACAAGATAGTGTAATTTGCCAATCATTGACCTATATTATTTTTCATCAACAAACTTGGATCCATCTTCCTTGGACAATTTACAACCTCTAACCATTGGCATTCCAACTAGTTTACAATCATTCATGCCAAATGTCTTCAAAACCTCTTTCACATACTTAGATTGAGTAATGAAAATACCATTCTTCATTTGCTATATATGCAAGCCTATGAATTTTTTTATTTCCCCTACCAAAGACATTTCAAACTCATTCTTCATTTGATTTGCAAAACTGTTGCTCATGACATCATTACCAAAAGCCTCAGGACTTCTTGGTTCAATGGTGGAGATCATGCAAGAGTTCTCTCCTATTATTCTTCTAGTTGGTACTCCAACATCCTTATCCCCAATAATCTGTTCATGACTGTGATTCAAGCTCACATATCTAGGAATAACATGATCATTCTCTTCAGGTTCATCTTCTTCATCTAAATTTATTTGTTCCAGTTGAACAAGTGCATCAAAATTTGCTTTACCGGTTTCATATTTAACTATTTCAGGTTCCAAAAGCAAAATGCAAGGATCTTCATCCTTTTTCTCTGAACTGGTTCCTTTTGAAACTTCCGACATTCAACTACTCAAACATCAAAACTCTCAACAATTCTCTATGTCCGATTGTTGAAACACTTGTAGGCCTTACTCTTGTTGGAATAGCCAATAAATATGCCTTCATCACTCTTAGCTTCCAACTTGCTAATATAATCACCCATTTTAATAAATCATTTGCTACCAAAGATCTTAAAATAGCTAACATCAGTTGATCTTCCATACCAATATTCATAAGGAGTCTTGTCCTTACCTCTTTTCACCAGAACCCAGTTCATTGTGTAGACAGTTGTACTGATAGCTTCTCTCTAAAATGTTTTCGCTACACCTCCTTCTATCAACATTGTCCTAGCAGCTTCAACCACTGACCGGTTGTTCCTCTCTGCCATACCATTCTGTTGTGGTGTCCTTGGTGTAGAAAGATGCTTCTTGATACCATTCTCATCACAATACTTAGTGAACTCCTCAGAAGTAAATTCACTGCCTTGATTTGTTCTCAGACATTTTATCTTTTTTCCACTCTTTTTCTCAACCAAGGCCCTGAATGCCTTGAATTTACCAAAAGCTTCAATATTATCCTTCAAGAATGTGACCCACATCATCCTTGAACAATCATCAGTGAAGATCATGAAATATCTAACACTTGGAATGCTTCTTGTTCTTATTGGTCCACATAGATCTGTATGAACCAAATCTAACAAGTGCTCCGCTGAGAAGGACTTGCTCTTGAAAGTAGAAGAAGTCATCTTCCCTAACTGACACTCTTTACAAAGATCATTAACTAGTTTGTCTAGATGAGGCAGACCTCTTATTGTCTTAGACTTACTGACTTTAACAATGTTATCAAAGTTTATATGACAAAATCTCCTATGCCAAAGCCAGCTATCATCTATCTTTGCAATCAAACAGTTGCTAACATTAAGATTAAGATCAAATAGATTACCTTTAATTTGTTTCTCGGTTGCAATCAATTCACCTTTGTTGTCAAATATTTTGCACGTACCATTTTTAAACTCCAGTGGGTATTCTTTGTCATTAAGTTTTGCACACTTAGAAGATTATGCTTTAGACCTTCAACCCAATATAAATTGTCAGCACTGCTCTTCCCATTAAGAGAAATAACTCCCTTACCTTTAACCATACAGGGTGAGTCATTACCAAATCTGACAACACCGCCATCAAATTCCTTCAAGGAAAGAAATTTGCTCTGATCACTCATCATATGATGTGAACAACCACTATCAATGATCCAATCATCAGAGTTATCCATCCTGGAAACTAAAGCCTTCTAGTCTGATATCTCTTCTTTAATAGCCACAAACACAATATCTTCACTAGCATCATCATCAAATTCTTCATCCGTAATACCACTATCAATAGCTACAAGACAATCTCTCTTGCCTTTACCCTTATACTTCTTGAATTTGTCTCTCTTGTGTTCATTTTCACTATTAGGGCAATTTTTTGCTATATGACCAATCTTGTTGCATGCAAAACACTTTAAAGGTAGCTTACCTTTGTATTTACCAATGCCTCTAGGAAGTCATTTTGCCAACAATTCTTCAAGCTCCACTAAACTGTCTTCATCATCAACATCTCTGCTAGATCTGGATTCATAGCTATGGTTGATATCTCTCCTTCTCATAGATGGGTTAGAGACAGAAGCTCTGAATGCAGATTCTAATTTCTGTACACTACCATCATAGCCATTTAACTCAAAAGTAGGAAGTTTTCCAATGATAGAGTCAAGAGTTACCCTTGTTTTGTCAATGGATTTCAGCTCCTGAATAGCATAGATTGGTAGCAGGGTTCTTAGTAGTTTACTGATCACTATGGCATCTTCCACATTTCCTCATGTACTCTTTATTTCATCGACTATTTCTATTATCCTTTGACCATACGATTGGAAATTCTCACCTTCAGACATTCTCATGTCATCAAATTTTCCTCTTAAACTCCCCTCTTTAGCAATCTTAACATGTTCATCACTGCTATAAATCTCTTAGAGTTTTTTCTGTAATTCATATGTAGTTTCAAGACCATGAACATCTACATATTCAACATCAGACAAGGAACTGATAATAGCCTCTAATGCTTGATGGTTCTCTTGTTGTTCTTTCTTCTGATCATCAATCAGAGTTCCAGTAGGTGCAATATACTTGGTTTCTACATGATCCCAATACTGACTACCAAGACTCTTGATGCAAATCTTCATTCTGTTGCTCCAAATTCTATAGTTCTCTCTATTGAACTTAGTACCTTGCTTCTCATCATGATCTACAAGATCTTTTCCTCAAGATGTTAGGGATCTAAGAGGACCTAAGCTGCTCTGATACCAATTGATGATATGATGAAAGAATAAGTATCTGGTAGATTAATGAGAGGGGGGGTGAATCAGTAAACTGAAAAATTGATACAAACTCCCAAACTCAAATACTCAAAGTAAACTTTATCAACAAAATAACTCTGTCAAGATCAACACTCATAAGATTACTGGTTTAATTGTTATAGAAACATAACAATAAAGAACTTCAATCTTGTAAACATAAAAATGCTTAACCAAATGTAAACATATTCATCTCTCAATGCTTCCAGTTATCATGCCTTATCAGATTAGTTAAGTAGTTAATCAAATCAACAAATAAGATCATAACCACAAAAGCATTCACCATATGACACAAATATTTATATGTGGAAAACCCAAATAGGTAAAAACCATGGTGAGATGAGACTCACAAAGATAGCTATCTGACCTCTTCTGAAGTTCGCCCTGTTAGGAGCCAAGCCTGTTAAAGCTTTTACAATAAGTCCTGTTAAGAACTGATCCTGTTAGGAATCACCCGGTTAAGGGATTTACAAAATGCCTTGATGAAAAGAAAAATACCTTGTTAGGAGTAACCTCAGTAGAGGGTATGAGAATCCAAACTAATGGACCACCTTGTTAGAGGATTTAAGAAGTAACCAAGCTTGTTAGAGCTTACCTGGTTAAGGGATTTCAATTCTGCTATGATTGTTAGAAAACAACAGGTTTTTCTTGATCTGTCTAAATAGCACTACATTTGCTTGATCAGATCCTTTTTAAGCTTCAAGCTGAAAGGAAGTTAAGTAGCGGAAACAACTTCCTACACTAACCTTGAGAGGAGGGTAATGCAAAAATTTTTCAGATCGTTACAACAGTTACAGAAAATAGAAATAGATATAATAGCATTCATACCACAACACAGTGATTTACGTGGGGAAAACCCTTTCGGGAGAAAAACCCCACCCTCCAAAAACAGCTCAATATTTTATTCAACAATCAAAAACAGATTACAACATACTTGCAGAGCAAGCTCTTCGCAGGAGTACCATTAATCAGAGATTTAGAGGCAACTCAATAGCCATAAGACTCTTACACACAACCTCTATCTCACACACCTCATAAATAGGAGATACAATACAGGAAACCGTCAAACGGTATTACAAAACCATGGGCTAAAACCACCCAATAAGGTGTAGCCGACCTTATCTCCCTTCTAGATGCCCTATGACATGTTAAGGCACACATCAACATGTGTCGCTCCCTTTTACAGCTCATTTATGTATCCGATACAAATTATTTTTCCTATTTCAGGAGTACAAACTTCCGGAGGCCATAACTTGAGAACCGGGTGTCCGATTGACGAACTGTTTGAAGCGCCGGAAAGCTCACGAAGTGCTCTATCACCTCGTAACTAGTTGCACCAGTTACAACCACTTTTCAGGGCATTTCGGAGCCTCTAAAGCCCCCAAAATTAAGTTTAAACATTTTATCGCACCCCTCCAAGACGAAAACTTTAATATCTTCAAAACTAGCTGTGACCTTGCGACGCAACTTTACCGGAATGCTTATCTAGCCAACCAGAAGCTTCAGGGAGAGTTTCGCACCATTTCGTGCTCAAACAAAAACTTACTATAAATAGTAACCTCGCATAAATGCAAGGTTGAGACACCATTTTTCCCAACAAATCTCCCACTTGTCGAACACCTTGCAAGAGCGGAAGGGAATGTCAACACAATGAATCAATTGCTAGGGGCCATAAGGCCCATAGACTCTGAACACCATCTGAACTTCTCTGTGCTCATAGCCTTAGTTAAAGCATCTACAACATTCATCAAAGTTTCCACCTTAACTAGCTTCACCCTACCATCTTCGACCATATCTCTAACAAAATGATACTGAACATCAATATGTTTGGTCCGGGCATGAAATGTCGGGTTCTTAGCTAGGCTAATTGCACTCTGACTGTCACAGTAAACTATCATTGTACCTTGTTTTATTCCAATATCCAAACATAGTCTCTTAAGCCAAATGGCCTCTTTACAAGCATGAGTAGCTGCCATATACTCCGCTTCAGTAGTGGATAAAGAAACCACAGCCTGTCGCTTACTCATCCAACTAATTGCACCACCAAACAAAGTAAACACATAAGCACTGGTGGATCTTCTGCTATCAATATCACCTGCCCAATCTGAATACACATAACCATGGATATCAAGGGAATTCATGTCTCCAACTGAATTACCATGATAACACAAAGAATACTCTGAAGTACCCTTCAAATATCTGAAGACTCTTTTGACTGCATCCCAATGAACTCTACCAGGATTAGACATATATCTAGAAAGTACTCCCACTGCTTGGGCAATATCTGGTCTAGTACAGACCATAGCATACATCAAGCTTCCAACTGCACTCTGGTAAGGCACTCTGCTCATGTCTTCCATCTCCAATGGGGATGTAGGACAATCTGAAACAGATAGTTTCATTCCAACTGTAAAAGGAACACTCAATGGTCTACAATTCTGCATGTTGAACCTCTGTAGCACTGAATTCACATACTTACTCTGGCCTAGCCATAGCTTTCTGTTCACCCTATCTCTTCTAATTTCCATCCCAAGAATGTGCTTTGCTGCACCAAGATCTTTCATTTCAAATTTAGCAATGAGCTGAGACTTCAGTTCTGAAATCATACCTTTCCCTTTACCAATGAATAACATATCATCAACATACAATGCAATGAATAAGAAATGATCACCATCAGATTTATAATAAACACAGTGATCTGATTTAGAACATTCAAATCCCAAACTCAACACATATGTATCAAATTTTTGGTACCACATCCTAGGACTTTGTTTGAGGCCATACAAAGATTTCTTCAACTTACAGACCAAATTACTTTTACCTTTCACCACATAGTGCTCTGGCTGTGTCATATAAATATCTTCCTCCAAATCACCATGAAGGAAAGCAGTTTTCACATCCATTTGCTCAACCTCTAAATCATAAGCAGTAGCAATTGAAAGCAAAAATCTAATGGACGTCATTTTTGCAAAAGGAGAAAATATCTCACCGTAATCAACACCCTCAACCTGAGAGTAGCCTTTTGCAACCAACCTTTCTTTATACTTCTCAATGCTTCCATCTGAACCAATCTTTTTCTTGAACACCCATTTACAACCAACAGGTTTTCGTCCTTCAGGCAATGGTACAAGATCCCATGTATCATTCTTTTTCAAAGCTGCCATTTCTTCCTCCATAGCAATCTTCCAGGATTCTGCATCATTCATACCTAATGCCTCTTCTATAGATTTCGGTTCATCCACACTAGTATTCAGAGCAAAAATACATCTCCAATCATTAGGTGAATACCTTTCAGGTGGTTGTCTATGTCTTGTAGACCTTCGAACAAGCTGAGTTGGAGGCTCTTCCTCCTCTTCTGAAGATTCAGAGCTAGACGAGCTCTCCTCAACTTCTTGCCTATCTAGGGGTCTCGATTCAACTCTTTCAGGTGTAGAAGGAAGTTGAATCACATCTTCTTTTTTAGTCTGTTCTAGCTGCAATGTAATAGAAGGAGACTTAATTTCTCTAAAAATAACACTTCTACTGTGAATTACCTTTTGTGCAACAGGGTCCCAAAGCTTGTATCCTTTCACACCATAACTATACCCGATGAAGATACATTTCACAGCCTTGTTCTCCAACTTTGTTCGCTTCTCCTTTGGCACATGTGCATATTCCTCGCAACCAAAAACTCTAAGATGCCTCAATGAAGGCTTGTGACCTGACCATGCTTCCATAGGCATTTTATCAACAAGAGCTGATGTAGGAGACCTGTTAATCAGGTAGCAAGTAGTGGCAATAGCTTCAGCCCAAAACTTTTGTTCAAGACCAGCACCACTCAACATACTCCTATCCTTCTCTATCAGTGTCCTATTCATTCTTTCTGCAACTCCATTCTGCTATGGAGAATACGGAGTTGTCTTCTGCCTGTTAATTCCACAGTCTTTACAGAATCTATCAAAATCATTAGAGCAAAACTCACCGCCATTATCAGTTCTCAAACATTTTATTTTCTTTCCAATCTGCAACTCAACCATTGCTTTAAATTCTTTAAAATGACTAAAAACTTCAGATTTACTCTTTAGAAAATATACCCATGTCCTTCTACTAAAATCATCAATAAATGAAACATAATATGTGGATTTTCCAATCGAAGAGACATCTACTAGACCAAACACATCAGAATGGATAAGATCCAAAACACCACAAGTTTTATGAGAACTCGAGTAAAACTGAACGCGGTTTTGTTTTCCATAAATGCAATGCTCACAGAAATCAAAGTCAAGGTTACAGTCATTCAAACCTTCAACAAGGTTTTTATTTTTCAAGGTCCTTAGACCCTTTTCTCCAATGTGGCCAAGTCTCTAGTGCCATAACATAGTCTTCTCTGCAGGTAACTTTGCTTCAGATGAAAGAGCACCCTTAGGTACCCAAAAACCATTTCCATCTGCTAAAGGTGAAACCTTCAAATCTTCCAGTGGAGTATCCGCAGATTTGCTTTTTACAGAAGTGCTATTACATTCAACAGTGTATGCTTCAAGCTTATACAAAGTGCCAAACCTGACACCTCTAGCAACTACCATAGCACCCTTAATCATCTTACATCCTGCTTCAGAAAAGACTACCTGCACACCCGCATCTATCAGTTTGCTCACAGATAACAGGTTTCATTTTAATCCAGGGATATGCAGCACACCATTAATCCTTTTTATTCTACCATTAGAAAACCTGATTCTAACTTTACCTCGACCAACAATGTCTAGATGTGAATCATCACCCAAGTACACCTTACCTCCATTAAATCCTTCATATTCAGAAAACCAATCTCTATTGGAAGTCATATGAAAAGATGCACCTGAGTCAATTAGCCAGGCATCATTACCTGCATGAGTCGCCAAAGCCGCAATAAATGCATCGCCATCTTCCTTGTCGGACTCAGAATCAGAATCAAACTTTTTCTTTTTCTTCTTCTTCTTTTCTTCTTTGCAGTCCTTACGGATGTGACCCGGTTTACCGCAGTTCCAGCAAATGACTTTGGACTTTCCAGGAGATTTCGATCTCCCTTTGGATTTGGACTTGCCGCACTTCTCATTCTTCTGGCCTTTCTCCTTAGGTCTTCCACGAACGGTTAGGGCTTCCTTTGAACTGATGGATACCTTCCTTCACATCTCTTCACCGAGTAGGGCACCCACCACGTCTTCAGATTTCAAAACAACAGAAGTACTACCGATAGCCATAACAAGAGAATCCCACGAATCAGGCAAAGAACAAAGCAAGATCTGACATTTCTCCTCCTCATCCATCTTAACACCGACGGATACTAATTGAGCCACCAACATATTGAATGCTTCTAGGTGGTCTGCAATTTGTCCACCCTCTTCCATTTTCAAGGAATACAATTTCTTTCTTCAGAAAATTTGATTTAATAAAGATTTCACTTGATACATCTCACCAAGCTTAGTCCATAGCTTCTTTGTAGAGTTCTCTTCATGGACATTGATTAGAACAGAGTCTGCCAGGCACAGTCTGATTAGACCCTTGGCTTTTCGGTCCACAACATCATACTGAGCTGCCGTAGTAGGATCTGAGGGCCTTTGGACATTCGCATCAACAACATCCCAAAGATCTCGATCTATTAGTAGATCTTCCATCTTCAGCTTCCACATCTCAAAATTACTTCCATTAAATTTCTCCACCTCTATTCTCCCTGACGAACTCGCCATCTGAATATTCCTACAACAAGATCAAAAAGTGTCTTCTGCACAAGCTCCCACTCAAATCTGGATTAGTTCAAAAAACCCAACTGCCCACAATTGAAACCAAAGGTGATCAGGCTCTGATACCACTCGAAAGGAAGTTAAGTAGCGGAAACAACTTCCTACACTAACCTTGAGAGGAGGGTAATGCAAAAATTTTTCAGATCATTACAACAGTTACAGAAAATAGAAATAGATATAATAGCATTCATACCACAACACAGTGATTTACGTGGGGAAAACCCTTTCGGGAGAAAAACCCCACCCTCCAAAAGCAGCTCAATATTTTATTCAGCAATCAAAAACAAATTACAACATACTTGCAGAGCAAGCTCTTCGTAGGAGTACCATTAATCAGAGATTCAGAGGCAACTCAATAGCCATAAGACTCTTACACACAACCTCTATCTCACACACCTCATAAATAGGAGATACAATATAGGAAACCGTCAAACGGTATTACAAAACCATGGGCTAAAACCACCCAATAAGGTGTAGCTGACCTTATCTCCCTTCTAGATGCCTTATGACATGTTAAAGCACACATCAACATGTGTCGCTCCCTTTTACAGCTCATTTATGTATTTGATACAAATTATTTTTCCTATTTCAGGAGTACAAACTTCCAGAGGCCATAACTTGAGAACCAGGTGTCTGATTGACGAACTGTTTGAAGCGCCGAAAAGCTTGCGAAGTGCTCTATCACCTCATAACCGGCTGTGCCGGTTATAGCCACTTTTCAGGCCATTTCGGAGCCTCTAAAGCCCCCAAAATTAAGTTTAAACATTTTATCGCACCCCTCCAAGACGAAAACTTTAATATATTCAAAACTAGCTGTGACCTTGCGACGCAACTTTACCGGAATGCTTATCTAGCCAACCAGAAGCTTCAAGGAGAGTTTCGCACCATTTCGTGCTCAAACGAAAACTTACTATAAATAGTAACCTCGCATAAATGCAAGGTTGAGACACCATTTTTCCCAACACAAGCTACCTTTACTCAAACTACGGATTCATTCTTTGGTTAGGCAACCACACACTCAACTAATTAAGGAAAACTTTAAGAAACCCCTCCCTTGGACAAGGTGTAAAAACTTGGCGAAAGTTGTATAATTCCCAAGGAAATTTTTAATTTTACTGGCAAATTTTTGCGGTTTACGGAGAAAAATAATAATCTCCATTGGCGAATTAGTCGTGATCACTCAGAGTTTGTGAAAAATCCTGGCGAATTGTAATGTTTTTAAAACCAAAAAAATATTTGCATGGGCGAATTGTAATGTTTTTAAAGCCAGAAAAATATTTGCATTGGCGATTTCAACCTATTTTTAGACCATTAAAAAAAAATATTGGCGATTTCAACCTATTTTCAAACCATAAAAATAAAATATTGGCAATTTCAAGCTATTTTCAAACAATAAAAAAAAATATTGGCGATTTTAAGATATTAACATTAAGTCATTAAAACACGTGGCACACAATCATCAACTCTCTGCCTGGAAGACTGCCCATTAGGGAATCTTGCGACCTAGCGACAAGCCCTTACGACTCTCTCTATCTCCAACTCGCAAGATGAAAATGCTAAGCCTTCATAACCTCGAGATCTAGTGACTGAGGGAAACTGAACTGCCACTCACCAATTCTTGACCACAAAATATTAAGTCCTCGTCACCGTAGTGACTTGGAGATAGTGGTAACTTTGACCCTTGTCGCATACTCGCCAACGTAAAATTGTTTATCTCTTAACCACTAGCACTTCACTCACAAGCTCACGGCTTGATCAGGTCTTCAGACATTTAACTTCATGAGCTGATGATAACCATTAAAGCTAACCACAAACTATCTAGTTGCTAGCTCGTGACATAAAAATGCTAACATTAAACAAACATGAGAGCTAGCGATAACTGTATGAAATGAGTTACTCGCTAACTCTCGTGGCTATAATGTATGACATCAAACCAACTCGAGACCTCGTGACCAAAGCAATTTCACTAACAATATCTAGCTTGGTAACATAAAATGCTAACACCCAAAAAGCTAGAGACCTCGCGATGTAAACCCAAACCAACTTGTCGCCACCTCGTGGCTTGATCACATCTTCAGACATTTTTACCTCGCGAGCTAGAGATAACCATAAAACTTAACCACAAACTATCTGGTCGCTATCTCACAACCTAAATTTTTTAAGGCTTGGATGTTGACTCATTCCTGAGGGACTAGTTTGAAGGTTTCTCCTGAGTCAAGGTTGATTAGACAAGCGAGGACGACGGTTTCAGAGGTATAAAAGGATTGGATAGCTTCTGACTTAGAGATGGGAGATCATAGATTTCTCTGAGAAATAAGAGCTCAGGTTGCTTGTTGTCAGGGATTCTGAAGTAGAATTTTTCCAATCAAGGAGGAATAAAATCAGAACAAAATCATTGACAATAGATGAGCCTTAGCAGGATGCAGTAGATTTGATAGGCATGACTTCTAGAGTCTACAGTCATGTTGAAATCATGTGAATGAGCATCACCAAATGAAGTGTGAAAATGTTATAAATACAATGGAGTGGTGACTTAATTGGTAGAAGAGAAAAGAAACCTTTTTAATTTTCTGAGAGTGGTTTTTTCCTTAGAAAGGAAGATGATGTTTGAGCAGGATCGTAAATGGAGTTGTTGTGTGCTCTGTGATACCGAATGGGTGTTTTTTTGTTTTCTTCTGTGTGAGTTTTTTTATTGTCAGAGGGGTTGTAAAAGTGAGAAGGATTGCCAGAGGGGGTGTGAAAGCCTTTTCTTGTCAAGAAAGGCCAAGGATGGTACATCCTCTGCTTCTACTCTGCCATAGGATGGCAAGGGGTTTGAAGAAGGATCCCGCAGAGGAATGAAAGAAGGATTTGTTTGGGTGGGGAATGGCTACCAGTCATCTTTGTGATGACATGGAAGCTGCGACCCCTCCCCAGCATATTATGTTTACCCTAAAGCTCTTGTTTCCACTTTCCCTGATCCTGGGCATGAAGGCTCGAGCTTCTCTTTCCATTGTCTCTGTTCTTGGACATGAAGGCTTCCTCCTCTATTTGGAAATGATCCATTGGAAAGAACGTAACATCTCACATTCCATCTGAAGGCATCAGGGTGATAATGGCATGGCTCAAGCAATTTTGCAAGTTGTATAGTCATTGGGGCTCCTTTTCTAGTTCCAGTAGTGATTCTAGAGTCTAGGTGAAGGGAGCAAGTTGTATAGTGTATAGTCATTTATAGAGAAAATGAAAAGCATTTAGTTTCAAGCTTTATGCAGGTTCTTGAAGGAGTTATATATAAATTTATTTTGTGTATAATTCTATCTCTTTCAAATGATCAAAATCATGAGATTTAACTTTTTTCATTTGTTGCATTGTTATGGTGTGTGTAATTTTTCATTTAATGCTTCCTAATCCTATTATGCCCAAGAATGTAAAATTTATGTTAGTCTGGAATCATATTAAGGATTCACCTCATTGTAATTGGTGGGTGGATTATAGACATAGCCATAGAACACCTCCATATATATTCAATAAACATCCATAGCATATAAAATCATAAGAGTATTAAGAATGAAAGTATTAAACACCACAATAGATAGGAATATAACATAATTAGTAAAGCATCAAGACAATAGACCAGTGCCTTATCCTAGGGCATAGAGTCACTTACAATTCAAAGATGACCTGATAATAAACTTCAATAAGATTCATTTGCAAATAAATAGGAATGAAATTATGAATAATGCCATTATATACACAACCCAGATTCATATGTAAACTGAAAAACCCTTGACCATTCAATTCACAATGAAAACATAAATTCAACACAAAGACAATTATGTGAAGATCTCAAACTGTAAATGATATTGATAATATATTCATAATGATATCAAAAAGTAAATTCACAATGTGATTCAACTATGCACTTATCAAATCCTTGAACAATTTAGCTATTATAACTATATAAGAGTTTTCAAGTTCAACATCAATAAAAATGGCCAACTAGCCATCCCTCTCTACCGATCAAAAAGAAAAAGTGGTCATCCCTCTCAAATTAATCTTGGAATCCTTTTATAAGATGAGGATTCAACAAGCTTATAATTACTATGAGGAATCTTGGGTAGAAAACTCAACCTAAGATTTCTTCTTTGGCTTTAGCATGGCTTGTGACCTGTCCACCTCTTTGTCTGTTGGCCAATTGAATGCCTTTACCTCTTCCAACTTTGCAACTAAATCTATCCATCTGGCATCTGTAACTACCCTAGACTCAACAATAAACTTTGCATGGTCAACCTCAACCTTGAATAGTGAATCAAGCATACCGTTAAGGAAATCAGCATCAACCTGTTCATTTACATGCTTGATTATTTCTTCTTACTCCAGAATCAAATCAAATTCACTGGTCCAATCAGAAACTGATTTCAAATCTCCATTACTACCATAAATTGAAGGCACCATTTTACTATAACCTTCCCCAAATGTCTGCAATTTTTCATTTATAAGCACATCCTTCCCTGCGAAAAAATGCATAAGTTGCATTCATTACCTCCACCATGTCTTTAGTGTCATTGATCTTGGGAGAGAACTCATCACTATACATCATTGTAGTATCTAGCTTATCCATTAATCTGCTTCTTCCTGACCAAACATTGATCAAAGGTCCAAGAAAAGTGACAGCCTCAGAGGATGTTTTACTTGCCTCTTTCAAAGAAATGTGCAAATCATGCACTAGCATCAATTTTCCTATCAATACATTAATCCTCTGTTTCAAAATTCCTAACACAACAGAGATAGACTTGACATTTTGTTCCTTTTCAAACTTTTCAATTTTCCCTGTGTATTCCTCCATTTTTGCTATCACATCAGCTAGTATTTCTTGTACTTGTTCTGTAATCTGTATTGGAGGGGGCTCATTTGCAATTTTTTCTTTCAAATCCACTAACTCTTCCTCTAGAGCACCCTTATTCATCAGTATCTCTTCATATTTTTTAGACAATGCAATAAATTGGGTATATGTTTCTGTGTATCTTCTTGACAAATCCTTTGTTTTTGATAAATTCATGAAAGAAACTTGAGTAAAAAATGAGGAAATCTCTGTGTCAGTTGTGTTCTGCAAGTTCCAGATCATTTTGTCAGCTTTCTTTTCTACTTGGATATTTAGAAGGTGGGGATTTTGAGTGGAAGGGGTCAAAGACCAAGCAGCAAGTGTCTTTGACTTAGGATTAAATCCTGATCCTCTTATTACATCTCCAATTTCAAATTCAGTTTTAAACATTGGGTCCTCTTGCTTCCTAATCTGATCAATAATAAAAATAGATTGGATATCCCAGTCAGGCATCATAATCATACCAGTACTCTTAGTCAATTGGCTTTCCCATTCCACAGATATTTGCTCCTTGTCAGGATCATATTCCTGTAGTGCGTTGATGTTCTTCTGTTTCTTTTCTTCATTTGCTTCCTCTATGATTAGATTTTGTCTTAATTATTTTTGTTTCAACCTTGTCAAAAAACTTTTAAATTCATCTGACTTAATTAAGTCATCATCTTTCATGAACTCATTTGACAACATCATACGCTCATCAAAGCCTTGAGCAAGGGCTTTGTTTGTTTCTCCCTGTTCTTCATTCTACCTTGCTTCTCTGAGATGTGTCCTTATTTGATGAAAGTATTGTCCTTGTTTCCTGTAACAATTTCTTTAGCAGGTTCTCTCCTCACAATTGTACCGACCTCATTGGTTTTTTGTTTCTTTGCAGCTAGCACTCGAGTAGACTAAACTTTATCCCCACTCTCTACATCATCAACATACACACTAAGTGGTCTCTTGCCATGTGAAGAATGTCCATCTTGGGGCTCTTGATGTTGCGTAGCCACTTCTAGAATTTGAGGCATTTATTCCATCAGAGTTTCATATAAACTTAGCATTTTGTTAATCCTCTCCAAGTACGGGCTATCAGGGCAAAAACCTGAGAAACTAGGGTCAGCAGCCTTCAATTCTGCTTCAACTCTCATCAAATTTTTCCATTTTCTTCTCCTTTCTTGTACTTCATCTTTTCTTAGCAAATTTCTAACCACTTTTTCATCATCCAATGGTTCATGGTCCTTTATTGTGGCCCAAGGTGTCATTTTTGGCAATGCAAGTTTAATAAATTGTTCAGGATCACAGAATCTAGACACAACATTAACCAACCTATACTCTTTAAGGAAATTGTTTACTTCATCAAAGGAACTCCCACCAATGGTAAAATTAGATGCAACCCAAAGCCTAGGAAGAAGAGAACCCTTCCGGTGTCTTTCAAGGTATTATTTTTCAACTAGGGTCAATTGCTAGATAAACTCCATAAAAGCAATCCTAATTGGAACAAATTTTGGTAAAATATTGGGAGGCTGAGGACACCCATAGACTTTGATCACAGTAAAGTTATCAAAAAAATAAAATTCCCCCTAGTTATGTGAAATAGACCAGTTTGGAACATACTGGTAAGGTCTCAAAACCCTCCTAACTTTAATTGGCAATCGTTCCCTATTTATTCCTAGCATTTCCATAATTGGCGAAACAATCCAATTTTCAAAGAAAAGGAAAGAAGAATGGGGAGAACTATTGTCCCAAACCTGGGTCTATCTTTGTATTGGCATTAAGACACCCAATTCTTCTTTGAAAAGCTCCAATTCTTTATCCATGAACTCAACATTATAGAACAAGATTAAATGCATCGGCAATGAATAATGCTTGAATGTAGGGCTAGGTGCACCACTCTAAATTTCAACTAGAGCATTATGAATGTGTTCAACCACATAGCCCACATAATTGTAATCTTTGTTAACATTTGGGTGTTGAATGTCCATGGCCATCATCAGTAATTCAATTGACACGGTTGAATCTCCATCAAAACCCAACACTCTGCCTAATCCATAGATTGTACAATGCATATAATGGTGGAAAGGTGTGATTTCAAATGGTTGTTTAATACTCTCTGGAATTATAACCGGCTTCCTATTCACCCTAGGCATGTATCTAGGCATTGCATGCTTCTTGATAACACCTTTGTATTTGTCATAATCCTCTCTAATCCTCTCCAAATATATATTTGTACATGCAGCACCGGTAATCTAGAAAGCTTCAACAAAGCTAGCTCTGTTAATTGAAACTAGGGCAGACTGGTTCTTTCTTCTGATTACCCTAGATACTGGGAAATAGTGTTTGGCCAACTCTTTGATCAAATCCACATCAATATACACATCTGGCACAATTAACTTTGCCATATTTAAATCCCAAGGGTTTGACATCGGGACACCCTTAACCCTATTATTCCAGAAATAATGAAACAAAGCAGAACTCGTTATATTAAGTGTGGTAGGTGTTGGTATTTTGGTATGGTTTTGTCATTTATGTCAACACCTACTAAAACACTAGCACTCTGGAGATCCAGTAGCATTCACCAGCAAGCAAGTAACTATTGCACAATTACTGGTATATGGTTCATCGATAGGATATAATGATCACCAACACTTGGAATGACATGGAAGACACTTGGTAATGTCGAAGACATCATGTGGACACTTTGTTTTGAAGAATTAATCATTGGTATATTCATATTTGCATATTTGCTTTAACCGACAAATAGGTCCAGGGTTAACTAGGGTTACACCGGTAGGTTTATCTTTTCCAAATCAACATGGCACGCTATGGAGATGATTTATTATTGTTGTAAATGCATTAAGCTGACATGTTTAATCAGTTATTGCGTCGAATATCATATTGATTATAAAAAAAAATTATTTTAATATCTTGTAGAGCCGACCTACTAAAATTGGTCTTAGGTTATGGTATAAATGTGAGATCTTATTTGTAAGATCGAATGTGGAATGCGAAAAACAATTGCAAGAAGGTATATGTGAGATTAAGCAGAGCTATACACGAAGACATCATTTGAAGGTGAAGCTAGGTTTTTGTAGAAGCATATAAGCATTACACCAGTACTAAATCCAGCATATAAAGATGCTATTTTGTGCAGTACATTCTTATCGGATTTAACCATCCAACTGTAGTCAGTGTGACTCTCATTCTGTGATTGAGCAGTGAGCTCTAGGCTATTGGCCTTTCTACATGTGCAAACCCCATTTATGTACACTTACTATCCACAGTAGTATCATCTGATTGAGGGTAATGTTTCCCACCATGGTTTTTCCCCTTATAGGGTTTCCATGTACAAACATTGGTGTTATGTGTTGTGGATGACTTTATGTTTATGTTTAATGCATTAATCTTTACCAATATAGCAATTCACTACTAACACTGTCTACCGACATACTTAACTAGTTTACCGGTATTAAGCATTAAGTTGGTTAAGTTGTTTTTGGTTTGAATTTTTTAGACAACTGATTCACCCCCTCCCCCTCTCTGTTGTCTCCTGGACCTAACAATTGGTATAAGAGCTTAGTCCTCTTTTGCAGAAGTTTAACAACTTGAGGAGATCGAATGACTACTAATTATTTCAAGAAGGACAGTCCTAAACTTGATGGAACCAACTATGGGATATGGAAGATTAGAATGGAGACACATCTGAATTGCATTGGTAAAGACATCTAGGAAGTTACAAAGAATGGTTATACTGCTGTTGTAGCTGGTCAGACCGCTCCAACTACCTTAGCTAAAGATGAGGAGAATGATTGCAAAGCAAGAGAAGCACTTTTGAGCGCATTATCAGATCAACAAATCATGGGATTATCAGATAGGTCTACTGCTAAAGCTATTTGGGATTATTTGGAAACACTGAATAAAGGAGATTCCATAGTCAAGATTGCAAAACTTGAGAGCTTTCGAGTCAGCTATGAACATTTGAAAATGGAAGAAGATGAAAGGATTTCTACTTGTATGGAAAGAGTAAATGAAATTGTTTTGGGTATTAAATGTTGTGGAGGAACCTTGAGTAAGGATGAAATTGTTTCAAAAATCTTAAGAAGTTTGCCACCAGCATATAAAATGAAGGTTACTACTATAAATGAGTTGAGAACAATGCCTAATACATCAGTAACTAGGGATACATTGATTGGAAAACTTTCAGCCTTTGAAATTGAGGAATTTGGTCCTGTTGCTACTATAAAGATAGATTTGGCCTTTAAGGCATCAACATCATCTGCTCCATCATTTGACAAATCAGATTGGAAAGCCTTTTATGCAAGAGAACTTGAAGAAACTAGGAAGGAGAATGAAGAGCTTGAAGAACTTAAAGCACTATTTGCAAGGAAAATGCCTAAAGGTCTAATTAGAAGTAAGTATGAAGGTAAAGAACCCTTTAAATGTTTTAACTACAATAAGATTGGTCATATGGCTTTGAGATGCCCTGATAGACATGCTAGACTAAGAGAAGAAGCTAGAAGAACATACAAGCCTAATCCTGAATATCAAAGATACAGATTTAAGAAGAACAAAGACAAATCTTGTTACATTGCTGATGAAGGTGTAACTAATGATTCTAATGATGATCTAGCAGATAATGGATGGGTTTTTGTTGCTATAACAGAAGATCAATCGACACCTACTGCTCAACCGGTAGAACAAGCCCTAGTAGCTAAAGTTGAAGTAAAGGATGAACGGATCATTGACTCAGGATGCTCACATCATATGACAGGAGATAAAGGTAAATTCTTGAACTTTCAAGAATTCAATGGAGTTTTAGTAAGATTTGGAGATGACAAAGCCTATTCAATCAAAGGTAAGGGTACAATATCTCTTAATGGTAAGCATAACACTGACAATGTCTACTATGTTGAAGGATTAAAGCATAATCTTTTAAGTGTTGGTTAATTGGTTGAGAAAGGATTTCAGTTACAATTTAAGAATGGAAAATGCAAAATCATGAATAGAACTGGCTTAGAAATTGCAACCGGTAATCAGACTAGAGGTAATATCTTTCATTTGAATAATAGTGAAAAGGCATGCTTGATTGCACATATAGATGAAAGTTGGTTATGGCATAAGAGACTATGTCATGTAAACTTTGATTGCATGGTAAAAATTAGTACTTCTAAGGCAGTTAGAGATCTACCTAAAATTGTGAAACCTCATAATACAATTTGTAAGGAATGTCAATTTGGAAAACAAGTTAGAGCTAGTTTCAAAAGTATTCCAGAAAAATCCAATAATGCTCTTGATTTGATTCACACTGATTTATGTGGTCCAGCTAGAACTAAAAGCTTACAAGGTGATAGATATTTCATGCTAATTATTGATGATTATTCTAGAATGTGTTGGGTTACTTTTCTCAGAGAAAAATTAGAAGCACTTGGAAAGTTCAAACTATTCAAAGCAATGGTTGAAAATGAAACCGGTAAGAAAATCAAATGTTTAAGGTCAGATCAAGGAGGAGAATTCATATCTAAGGACTTTAATACATTATGTTAAATGAATGGAATTAGAAGACAACTATCAGCACCTCGGACACCACAGTAGAATGGAGTTGTTGAAAGGAAAAATAGAACTATCTTGGATGCAGCAAGAAGTATGTTATCTGAAGCAAATTTACCACATGCGTATTGGAGAGAAGTAGTTAGCACAGTGGTCTATACATTCAACAAAGTTCACATCAAAGGTGAAACTGGTAAGACCCCTCATGAACTATGGTTTGGTAATACTCCTACTCTTAAGTATTTCAGAATTTTTGGAAGTAAATGTTATATTAGAAGAGATGAGTATATTGGCAAATTTGATCCTAGAAGTGATGAAGGAATATTTCTTGGTTATTCATCTAAGAGAAAGGCATATAGATGTTTTAATAAGAGATTGCAGAAAATTGTTGAGAGTACAAATGTAAAGATTGATGAACAATTCAGATGAACTTCAAGGTATATAGACTCTGAACTGGCAACAGAAATTGTGACAAATGAACCTACACTAAATCCACCAGTACAAAATGAAGACCCAATTACTCCGATACCATCAGAGGATTCCATAGTAATTGAAGAACAAAAGCAAACTAAGACACCCCGATATATAAAATTGAATCATTCTGAAGATCAGATAATTGGAAACAAATTTAAAGGAGTTGTGACAAGAGGAAGATTGGCAAATGAAGAGGTATGTCTTATTTCTCAAATTGAACCATCATCTGTTAATGAGGCATGTGAAGATAAATTTTGGATTAAAGCTATGGAAGAAGAAATAGAACAAATTGAGAAAAATAATACTTGGACATTAGTTCCCCGGCCTAAAGATAAAAATATAATTGGAACCAAATGGGTATTTAGAAACAAACTTAATGAAGATGGTAAGGTTGTCAGAAATAAAGCAAGACTAGTGTGTAAGAGATATTCTCAGAAAGAAGGAGTTGATTACAATGAAACCTTTGCACTGGTAGCTAGAATTAAGGCAGTCAGATTATTCTTGGCTTTTGCAGCTCACAAGAACTACAAATTTTATCAAATGGATATTAAATGTGCATTCTTGAATGGAGATCTTGAAGAGGAAGTCTATATTGAACAACCTGATGGATTTTCTTTGATAGATGACAATGATATGGTTTGCAGGTTAAGAAAAGCTTTGTATGGATTGAAATAAGCCCCAAGAGCTTCGTATGCAAGATTGGATAAGTATCTGTTAAAGATTGGTTTTACTAAAGGAAATGCAGACAACAATTTATATTACAAAATAACTAATGATGATATCTTGATTATAGAAGTATTCGTTGATGATATAATCTTTGGAGGAGAAGATGAAATATGTAAAGAATTTTCTATTAAAATGCAACAAGAATTTGAAATGTCTATGATTGGAGAAATAAAATTCTTTTTAGGATTGCAGATTTTATAGACTGACAAAGGTATATTTTTGAGTCAATCCAAGTACTTGAAAGAGTTACTAAAGAAATTTGGGATGGAGAACTCTAAACCGGTAAGCACACCTATGACTACAAATGACAAACTATCTCAAAGGGATGAATCTACACTTATTAATCCAACTAGATACAAATCTATGATAGGAGGTTTACTGTATTTGACACAAACTAGACCTGATATTATGAATGCAGTATGTATTGTTTCTAGATTTCAAAGTAATCCTAGATAAAATCATGAATCAGCAGTAAAAAGGATTTTCCGGTACTTACAAGGCACTGCAAATCTTGGATTATGGTATCCTAGAGATGAAAATTTTGATCTATGTGCATACACAGATGCAAATTGGGCATGAGATGTGGATGATAGAAAAAGCACCACCAGCGGAGCATTCTTTCTTGGAAAGAGATTAGTTTCTTGGTTGAGTAAGAAACAGAGTTGTACATCTTTATCAACAGTAGAGTCAGAATATGTTGTAGCAGCAACAAACTATACACAGGTACTATGGCTTAAACAAATGTTGAAAGACATAAAGGTAAAATACAAGGAACCTATTACTATATATTGTGATAACACTACAGCAATTGATATATCTAAGAATCCGGTATTACATTCTAAAACAAAACATGTTTCTATCAAACTGAATTTTCTAAGGGAAAAAGTTGAAGAAAAAGAGATAAAACTGGTTTATGTGAATACTAAAGAACAGCTTGCAGATATTTTCACAAAACCTTTGCCTAAGGAGACTTGTGAATATCTTAGAGATCAGCTTGGAGTCGTACCACCACTGATAGAGACTTAGACAGTTGATGATTGTCATCAACCAGTAGAATTAATAGACAAATCTTTTACTCCCGTCTTTGATGAGGAAGCTACTTCTCAGGGGGAGTAGTTGGTATATTGAATTGATTGGTATTTTGTATATGAACTTGGTATTATTATAACTTTGGCATTTGATGTAAAAGGGGGAGAGATATCTATGGAAAAACACATTTTCTTTAATGAGAGATTGGTATTGAAGAAAAACATGTTGCTCCCAGGGGGAGAGATTGTTGTTTAGGAGAGATTGCTGGTTTTTGGTATTTGGCATTTCTGTTTTGGCACTTTGATGGTTTTTCCATCTTGTGCTGCCATCAATGCCAAAGGGGGAGATTGTTGGTATTTTGGTATGGTTTTGTCATTGATGTCAACACCTACTAAAACACTAGCACTCTGGAGATCCAACAGCATTCATTGGCAAGCAAGTAACTATTGCACAGTTACTGGTATATGGTTCACCGACAGGATATAATGATCACTGACACTTGGTCTTGGTAATGTCGAAGACATCATGTGGATACTTTGTTTTGAAGAATTAATCATTGGTATATTCATATTTGCATATTTGCTTTACCGGCAAACAGGTCCAGGGTTACCTAGGGTTACACCGACAGGTTTATCTTTTCTAGATCAGCATGGCATGCTATGGAGATGATTTATTATTGTTGTAAATGTATTAAGCCAACATGTTTAATCAGTTATTGCATCAGATATCATATTGATTGTAAAATGTTTTTATTGTAATATCTTGTAGAGCCGACCTACTAAAATTGGTCTTAGGTTACGGTATAAATGTGAGATCTTATTTGTAAGATCGAATGTGGAATGCGAAAAAGAATTGTGAGAAGGTATATGCGAGATTAAGCAGAGCTATACATGAAGACATCATTTGAAGGTGAAGCTAGGTTTTTGTAGAAGCATATAAGCATTACACCGGTACTGAATCCAGCATATGAAGATGTTATTTTGTGCAGTACATTCTTATTGGATTTAACCATCCAACTGTAGTTAGTGTGATTCCCATTCTGTGATTTTGCAGTGAGCTCTAGGTTGTTGCCCTTTCTGCATGTGCAGACCCCATTTATGTACACATACTATCTGCAGTAGTATCATCTGATTGTGGGTAAGGTTTCCCACCGTGGTTTTTCCCCTTACAGGGTTTCCACGTACAAACATTGGTGTTATGTGTTCTGGATGACTTTATGTTTATGTATTATGCATTAATATTTACCAGTATAGCAATTAATTGTTAACACTGTCTACCAACATACTTAACTGGTTTACTAGTATTAAGCAATAAGTTGGTTAAGTTGTTTTTGGTTTGAATTTATTAGACAACTGATTCACCCTGCCCTCTCAGTTGTCTCCAGGACCTAACAGTAGGGTTTCTGCATTGGCTCCCTAAATCTCTCTATGCCAAATCTTTTGTATTCAAAGCAACGGAAGTCCCTGGCATCAAATCTACAAATTCTTCTTTGTATTTCTTAACCATTTTTTCCTCAGTAGCACTAGCCTTGGAACCTCTAGGTCCTCCTGCTCCACTTGTCATGGCCTTGGGCTTTGGCTTGGGCTTGGGCTTGCAACCTCCAGTTCCACTCGTCACCTGGCTCATTTTAGCTGTAGGAGAAAAACTTGTTCTTAACCAATTTTCTGAAATTTTCTGACACCCAACACTCTGAATTCTCCAACGTTGTTGCAAAGCTCAATTCACTGGATTACGTCGAAGATACAATGCATTAATGCAATTATACAAAATCTCATCTCGATCATGCAATTTATGGTATTTAGGCATCATCACTTCTCTCAAGTCTCAAGTCTCATTAATTGTCACACTTGCATGAACTAGCTACTATGGCATTAATTCAAACTTCAAAGCTGAAGTACTCGAGCAAAATTTGAATTCATGCCCTTCTATTTGATTGGCGATTGCCATTCAAAAATTTTACAGAACCCGGCAAACAAGTCCACATGTTAGCGGGTTAGTGATAATTCTACCAAATCATCTTAATCGCATGCTCGCAACCCCTTTTATGAATCCTCAAAGAATCTCGCGAGTCCGTTGATCTTCATCAAGCCCTTCAGTCGCAACCTCACAACAACATTTGTAATTTTCCCTCTTTACCTGTCAGCTTGCGACCACTGCAAATCTAACAAAACAACTTATTTCATCACAAGCTCACAACTAGAAACTTGACTTAAACCCTTGCTATCCCGTGACAAAAAAACACTTAACCGCCATCGCATGCTCGCAACACTTTTTGACTTAAGACTTACAAACCCGCAAGCATGCAATGACGACAAAATTAGACCAAAACTTACCTGTCGCCAGATTGCAACTTAAAATGCTTAACAACTTCAAAACCTGTGAGCAAGCGACAAAACCAACTAAGCTATAATACCAACCACATTGCATGATCGCAAATTAAAATAACCTAACCGCGAACACCTCGCGACCTTGCGATAACATAAAATCACACCCAGTCACAATCTCAGAACATAAAATGATATTTGGGCATCGTCACTTCTCTCAAGTCTCATTAATTGCCATTTGCCACACTTGCATGAACTAGCTAGCATGGCATTAATGCAATTATACAAATGTCAAAATCTCAGCTTGATCATGCAATTTATGGTATTTGGGTGCCATCACTTCTCTCAAGTCTCATTAATATTAAACGCCACACTTGCATGAACTAGAAATAGCTACTGTGGCATTTGATTGGTGATTGCCGATCAAAACTTTGACAGAACCTGACAAACAATTCCACATTTCAATCCCTATCTTTAATCTCACACTCGCAACTAGTTATAACAATTTGGAAAGGAACTGGCAAGTTAGCGACAATGCTACCAAATCCTCTTCATCGCAAGCTCGCAACCCCTTTTATGAATCCTCAAAGAAGCTCGCAAATGAGCGACAGCCATTGATCTTCATCAAGCCCTTCGGTCGCAACCTCACAACAACATTTGTAATATTCTTTCTTTACTTGCAAGCTGGTGACCACTGCAAATCTAAAAAAATAACTAATTTCATCACAAGCTTGCAACTAGAAACTTGACTTGACTTAAACCCTTGCAATCCCATGACAACAAGGCACTTAACCACCATCACATGCTCGCAACACTTTTTGACTTAAGACTTACAAACCTGTGAGCATGCGATGACCACAAAATCATACCAAAACTTACCTATCACCAGATCACAACTTAAAATGCTAAACAACTTCAAAACCCGCAAGCAAGCAACAAAACCAACTAAGCTGCAATACCAACGTAAAATCACACCCAGTTGCAACCTCACAACATAAAATGGTCAAGTGCAAAACATCTTGCGAGGTAGCGACAACTAAAATCTCCTAGTACTCGCAAGCTCGTGACTTAAACTGACTTGATGATAAAGGACCTGCGAGCTAGCGATAACCATAAAATCTCAAAACTATTATTCCAGAAATAATGAAATAGAGCAGAACCCGTCATATTAAGCATGGTAGAGTTTCTACATTGGCCCCATAAATTTCTCCATGCCAAATCTTTTGTATTCAAAGCAACGGAAGTCCCTGGCATCAAATCTACAAATTCTTCTTTGTATTTCTTAACCATCTTTTCCTTAGTAGCACTGGCCTTGGAACCTCCAGGTCCTCCTGCTCCACTTGTCGTGTCCTTGGGTTGGGCTTGGGCTTGGGCTTGGAACCTCCAGTTCCACTCGTCGCCTAACTCATTTTAGCTGCAGGAGTAAAACTTGTTCTTAACCAAGTTTATAAAATTTTCTGACACCCAACACTCTGAATTCTCCAATGTTGTTGCAGAGCTCAATTCATTGGATTACCTCGAAGATAGAATGCATTAGTGTATTCTATCATGCAATTTATGGTATTTGGGAACTGTCACTTCTCTCAAGTCTCAAGTCTCATTAATTGTCACATTTGCATGAACTAGCTACTATGGCATTAATTCAAACTTCAAAGTTGAAGTACTCGAGCGAAATTTGAATTCATGCCCTTCTATTTGCTTGGCGATTGCCATTCAAAAATTTTACAGAACCCAGCAAACAAGTCCACGTGTTAGCGAGTTAGCGACAATGCTACCAAATCATCTTAATCGCAAGCTCACAACCCCTTTTACGAATCCTGAAAGAATCTTGCGAGTAAGCGACAGCCGTTTATCTTCATCAAGCCCTTCAGTCGCAACCTCCCAACAAAATCTCAACTCGATCATGCAATTTATGGTATTTAGGCGCCGTCACTTCTCTCGAGTCTCAAGTCTCATTAATTGTCACATTTGCATGAACTAGCTACTATGGAATTAATTCAAACTTCAAAGCTAAAGTACTCGAACGAAATTTGAACTCATGCCCTTCTATTTGCTTGGCGATTGCCATTCAAAAATTTTACAGAACCCGGCATACAAGTCCACGTGTTAGAAAGTTAGCAACAATGCTACCAAATCATCTTAATCGCAAGCTTGCAACCCCTTTTACAAATCCTCAAAGAATCTCGCAAGTGAGCGACAGCCGTTTATCTTCATCAAGCCCTTCAGTCGCAACCTCGCAACAACATTTGTAATACTCTCTCTTTACCTGCAAGCTCGCGACCACTACAAATCTAACAAAACAACTTATTTCATCACAAGCTCGCAACTAGAAACTTAACTTGACTTAAACCCTTGTGATCCCGCAACAACAAGACACTTAACCGCCATCGCATGCTCACAACACTTTTTGACTTAAGACTTAAAAACCCACGAGCATGTGATGACCAAAAAATCAGACCAAAACTTACCTATCGCCAGATCCCAACTTAAAATGCTTAACAACTTCAGAACCTAAGAGCAAGCGATGAAACCAACTAAGCTGTGATACCAACCACATCACATGATCACAAATTAAAATGACTTAACCGTGAACACATCACGACCTTACGATAACATAAAATCACACCCAGTCGCAACCTCGCAACATAAAATGGTATTTAGGCACCGTCACTTCTCTCAAGTCTCATTAATTATGATTTTCCACACTTGCATGAACTAGCTAGCAAGGCATTAATGCAATTATACAAATGTCAAAATCTTGGCTCAATCATGCAATTTATGGTATTTGGGTGCCATCACTTCTCTCAAGTCTCATTAATATTAATTGCCACACTTGCATGAACTAGCAATAGCTACTGTGGTATTTGATTGGCGATTGCCGTCCAAAACTTTGACAAAACCCAACAAACAATTCCATGTGTCAATCCCCATCTTTAATCGCACACTCGCAACTAGTTATAACAATTTGGAAAGGAACCGGCGAGTTAGCGACAATGCGACCAAATCGTCTTCATCGCAAGCTCGCAACCCCTTTTACGAATCCTCAAAGAAGCTCGCGAGTGAGCGATAGCCATTGATCTTCATCAAGCCCTTCAGTCGCAACCTCACAACAACATTTGTAATATTCTTTCTTTACCTGCAAGCTCGCGACCACTGCAAATCTAACAAAATAACTTATTTCATCACAAGCTCACAACTAGAAACTTAACTTGACTTAAACCTTTTCAATCCTACGACAACAAGGAACTTCACTGCCATCACATGCTTGCAACACTTTTTGACTTAAGACTTACAAACTCGCGAGCATGCGATGACCACAAAATCAGACCAAAACTTACCTGTCACCAGATCACAACTTAAAATGCTAAACAACTTCAAAACCTGTGAGCAAGCGACAAAACCAACTAAGCTGCGATACCAACCACATCACATGATCGCAAATTAAAATGACTTAACCACGAACACCTCACGACCTTGCGTCAACATAAAATCACACCCAGTCGCAACCTCCCAACATAAAATGGTCAAGTGCAAAACATCTTGCGAGGTAGCGACAACTAAAATCTCCCAGTACTTGCAAGCTCATGACTTAAACTGGCTTGATGATAAAGGACCTGTGAGCTAGCGATAACCATAAAATCTCAAAACTATTATTCCAGAAATAATGAAACAGAGCAGAACCCGCCATATTAAGTGTGGTAGGGTTTCTGCATTGGCTCCATTAATCTCTCTAGGCCAAATCTTTTGTATTCAAAGCAATGGAAGTCCCTGGCATCAAATCTACAAATTCTTCTTTTTATTTCTTAACCATCTTTTCCTCAGTAGCACTAGCCTTGGAACCTCCAGTTCCACTCGTCGCCTGGCTCATTTTAGCTACAAGGAAAAAAACTTGTTCTTAACCAATTTTCTGAAATTTTCTGACACCCAACACTCCGAGTTCTCCAACGTTGTTGCAGAGCTCAATTCACTGGATTACCTTGAAGATAGAATGCATTTATGCAATTATACAAAATCTTGGCTCGATCCTACAATTTATGGTATTTGGGCGCCATCACTTCTCTCAAGTCTCAAGTCTCATTAATTGTCACACTTGCATGAACTAGCTACTATGGCATTAATTCAAACTTCAAACCTAAAGTACTCGAGCAAAATTTGTATTCATGCCCTTCTATTTGATTGGCGATTGCCATTTAAAAATTTTACAGAACCTGGCAAACAAGTCCACGTGTTAGCGAGTTAGCGACAATGCTACCAAATCATCTTAATAGCAAGCTCGCAACCCCTTTTACGAATCCTCAAAGAATCTCATGAGTGAGTGACAGCCATTTATCTTCATCAAGCCCTTTAGTCGCAACCTCGCAACAACATTTGTAATACTCTCTCTTTATCTCCAAGCTCGTGACCACTGCAAATCTAACAAAACAACTTATTTCATCGCAAGCTCGCAACTAGAAACTTAACTTGACTTAAACCCTTGCGATCCCGCGGCAACAAGACACTTAACCGCCATCGCATGCTCGCAACACTTTTTGACTTAGGACTTATAAACTCGCAAGCATGCGGTGACCACAAAATCAGACCAAAACTTACTTATCGCTAGATCGCAACTTAAAATGCTTAACAACTTTAGAACCTAAGAGCAAGTGACAAAACCAACTAAGCTGTGATACCAACCACATCACATGATCGCAAATTAAAATGAATTAACCGCGAACACCTCGCAACCTTGCGATAACATAAAATCACACCCAATCGCAACCTTGCAACATAAAATGGTATTTGGGCATCGTCACTTCTAAAAAGTCTCATTAATTACCATTTGCCCCACTTGCATGAACTAACTAGCATGGCATTAATGCAATTATACAAATGTCAAAATCTCAGCTCGATCATGCAATTTATGGTATTTGGGCGCCATCACTTCTCTCAAGTCTCATTAATATTAATTGCCACACTTGCATGAACTAGCAATAGCTACTGTGGTATTTGATTGACGATTGTCATTCAAAACTTTGACAGGAACCCGAAAAACAATTCCATGTGTCAATCCCCATCTTTAATCAGACTCTCGCAACTAGTTATAACAATTTGGAAAGGAACCAGTGAGTTAGCGACAATGCGACCAAATCCTCTTCATCGCAAGCTCGAAACCCCTTTTACAAATCCTCAAAGAAGCTCGTGAGTGAGCGACAGCCGTTGATCTTCATCAAGCCCTTCAGTCGCAACCTCACAACAACATTTGTAATATTCTTTCCTTACCTGCAAGCTAGCGACCACTGCAAATCTAACAAAATAACTTATTTCATCGCAAGCTCGCAACTAGAAACTTAACTTGACTTAAACCTTTTTGATCCCACGACAACAAGGAACTTAACTGCCATCACATGCTCGCAACACTTTTTGACCTAAGACATACAAACTCGTGAGCATGCGATGACCACAAAATCAGACCAAAACTTACCTGTCGCTAGATCACAACTTAAAATGCTAAACAACTTCAAATCCTGTGAGCAAGCGACGAAACCAGCTAAGCTGCGATACCAACCACATCGCATGATCACAAATTAAAGTGACTTAAGCATGAATACCTCGCGACCTTGTGACAACATAAAATCACACCCAGTTGCAACCTCCCAACATAAAATGGTCAAGTGCAAAACAACTTGCGAGGTAGCGACAACTAAAATCTCCCAGTAGTTGCAAGCTCGCGACTTAAACTAACTTGATGATAAAGGACCTGGGAGCTAGCGATAACCATAAAATCTCAAAACTATTATTCCAGAAATAATGAAACAGAGCAAAACCTGTCATATTAAGCGTGGTAGGGTTTCTGCATTGGCTCCATAAGTCTCTCCATGCCAAATCTTTTGTATTCAAAGCAACAGAAGTCCCTGGCATCAAATCTACAAATTCTTCTTTGTATTTCTTAACCATATTTTCCTCAGTAGCACTGGCTTTGGAACCTCCAGGTCCTCCTGCTCCACTTGTCATGGCCTTGGGCTTGGGCTTGAGCTTGGAACCTCCAATTCCACTCATCGCCTGGTTCATTTTAGCTGTAGGAGAAAAACTTGTTCTTAACCAATTTTCTGAAATTTTCTGACACCCAACACTCTGAATTCTCCAACGTTGTTGCAGACCTCAATTCACTGGATTACCTCAGAGATAGAATGCATTAATGCAATTATACAAAATCTCTGCTCGATCATGCAATTTATGGTATTTGGGCAATGTCACTTCTCTGAAGTCTCAAGTCTCATTAATTGTCACACTTGCTTGAACTAGCTACTATGGCATTAATTCAAACTTCAAAGCTGAAGTACTCGGGCGAAATTTGAATTCATGCCCTTCTATTTGATTGGCGATTGATATTCAAAAATTTTATAGAACCCACCAAACAAGTCGACATGTTAGCGAGTTAGCGACAATGCTACCAAATCATCTTAATCGCAAGCTCGCAACCCCTTTTATGAATCCTCAAAGAATCTCGCGAGTGAGCAACAACCATTGATCTTCATCAAGCCCTTTAGTCGCAACCTTGCAACAACATTTATAATACTCTCTCTTTACCTGCGAGCTCGCAACCACTGCAAATCTAACAAAACAACTTATTTCATCGCAAGCTCGCAACTAGAAACTTAACTTGACTTAAACCCTTACAATCCCTTAACAACAAGACACTTAACCACCATCGCATGCTCGCAACACTTTTTGACTTAAGACTTACAAACCCACGAGCATGCGATGACCACAAAATCAGACCAAAACTTACGTGTCGCCAGATCGCAACTTAAAATGCATAACAACTTCAAAACCTGTGAGCAAGCGACGAAACCAACTAAGCTGTGATACCAACCACATCGCATGATCACAAATTAAAATGACTTAACCGCAAACACCTCGCGACCTTGCAATAACATAAAATCACACCCAGTCACAACCTCGTAACATAAAATGGTATTTGGGCACCGTCACTTCTCTCTAGTCTCATTAATTGCCATTTGCCACACTTGCATGAACTAGCAATAGCTACTTTAGAATTTGATTGGTGATTGCCATTCAAAACTTTGACAAAACCCGACAAACAAGTCCACGTGTCAATCACCATCTTTAATCGCACACTCACAACTAGTTATAACAATTTAGAAAGGAACCGATGAGTTAGTGACAATGCTACCAAATCCTCTTCATTGCAAGCTCGCAACCCCTTTTATGAATCCTCAAAGAAGCTCGTGAGTGAGCGAAAGCCATCAATCTTCATCAAGCCATTTAGTCACAACCTCACAACAACATTTGTAATATTCTTTCTTTACTTGTAAGATGACGACCACTACAAATCTAACAAAATAACTTATTTCATCGCAAGCTCACAACTAGAAAATTAACTTGACTTAAACCCTTGCCATCCCATGACAACAAGGCACTTAACCGCCATCACATGCTCACAACACTTTTTGACTTAAGACTTACAAACCAGTGAGCATGCGATGACCACAAAATTAGACCAAAACTTACCTGTCGCTAGATCAAAACTTAAAATGCTAAACAACTTCAAAACCTGCGAGCAAGCGATGAAACCAACTAATTTGCGATACCAACCACATCGCATGATCGCAAATTAAAATTACTTAACCATGACACCTCGCGACCTTGCGACAACATAAAATCACACCCAATCGCAACCCCGCAACATAAAATGGTCAAGTGCAAAACATCTTGCGAGGTAGAAACAACTAAAATCGCCTAGTACGTGCAAGCTCGCTATGTAAACTGACTTGATGATAAATGACCTGTGAGCTAGCGATAACCATAAAATCTCAAAACTATTATTCTAGAAATAATGAAATAGATCATAACCCATCATATTAAGCATCATAAGGTTTTTGCATTGGCTCCATAAATCTCTCTATGCCAAATCTTTTGTAATCATAGCAACGGAAGTCCCTAGCATTAAACCTACAAATTCTTCTTTATATTTTTTAACCATCTTTTCCTCAGTAGCACTAGCCTTGGAACCTCTAGGTCCTCCTGCTCCACTTGTCATGGCCTTGGGCTTGGGCTTGGGCTTGGAAACTCTAGTTCCACTCGTTGCCTAGCTCATTTTAGCTGTAGGAGAAAAACTTGTTCTTAACTAATTTTTTGAAATTTTTCGACACCCAACACTCCAAATTCTCCAACGTTGTTGCAGAGCTCAATTCACTGGATTACCTCGAAGATAGAATGCATTAATGCAATTATAAAAAATCTCAGCTCGGTCATGCAATTTATGGTATTTGGGTGCTGTCACTTCTCTCAAGTCTCAAGTCTCATTAATCCTCACACTTGCATGAACTAGCTCCTGTGGCATTAATTCAAACTTCAAAGCTGAAGTACTCGATCAAAATTTGTATTCATGCCCTTCTATTTGATTGGCGATTGCCATTTAAAAAATTTGCAAAACCTGGCAAACAATTCCACATGTTAGCGAGTTAGCGAAAATGCTACCAAATCATCTTAATCGCAAACTCGCAACCCCTTTTACAAATCCTCAAAGAATCTCACGAGTGTGCAACAACCATTTATCTTCATCAAGCCCTTTAGTTGCAACCTCGCAACAACATTTGTAATACTCTCTCTTTACCTACGAGCTTGTGACCACTGCAAATCTAACAAAACAACTTATTTCATCGTAAGCTCACAACTAGAAACTTAACTTGACTTAAACCTTTGCGATCCCGTGGCAACAAGACACTTAACCACCATTGCATGCTCACAACACTTTTTGACTTAAGACTTACAAACCCGCGAGCATGCGATGACCACAAAATCAGACCAAAACTTACCTGTCACCAGATCGCAACTTAAAATGCTTAACAACTTCAGAACCTAAGAGCAAGTGATGAAACCAACTAAGTTGTGATCCCAACCACATCACATGATCACAAATTAAAATGACTTAACCGTGAACACCTCGCGACCTTGCGATAACATAAAATCACACCTAGTCGCAACCTCGCAACATAAAATGGTATTTGGGCACCGTCACTTCTCTCAAGTCTCATTAATTTCCATTTGCCACACTTGCATGAACTAGCTAGCATGGCATTAATGCAATTATACAAATGTCAAAATCTCAGCTCGATCATGCAATTTATGGTATTTGGGCACCATCACTTCTCTCAAGTCTCATTAATATTAATTGCCACACTTGCATGAACTAGCAATAGCTACTGTGGCATTTGATTGGAAATTGCCATTCAAAACTTTGACAGAACCCGACAAACAATTCCATGTGTCAATTCCCATCTTTAATCGCACACTCACAACTGGTTATAACAATTTGGAAAGGAACCGGTGAGTTAGCGACAATGCAACCAAATCCTCTTCATCGCAAGCTTGCAACCCCTTTTACGAATCCTCAAAGAAGCTCATGAGTGAGCGACAACCATTGATCTTCATCAAGCCCTTTAGTTGCAACCTCACAACAACATTTGTAATATTCTTTCTTTACCTGCAAGCTAACGACCACTACAAATCTAACAAAATAACTTATTTCATCGCAAGCTCGCAACTAGAAACTTAACTTGACTTAAACCTTTTCGATTTCACGACAACAAGGCACTTAACTTCCATCACATACTCGCAACACTTTTTGACTTAAGACTTACAAACTCATGAGCATGCGATGACCACAAAATCAGACCAAAACTTACCTGTCCCCAAATCACAACTTAAAATGGTAAACAACTTTAAAACTTGTGAGCAAGCGACGAAACCAACTAAGCTGCGATACCAACCACATTGCATGATCGCAAATTAAAATGACTTAACCACGAACACCTCGCGACATTGTGACAACATAAAATCACACCCAGTCGCAACCTCCCAACAAAAAATGGTCAAGTGCAAAACATCTTGCGAGGTAGCAACAGCTAAAATCTCCCAGTACTTGCAAGCTCATGACTTAAACTGACTTGATGATAAAGGACCTGTGAGATAGCGATAACCATAAAATCTCAAAGCTATTATTCCAGAAATAATGAAACAGAGCAGAACTTGTCATATTAAGTGTGGTAGGGTTTCCGCATTGGATCCATAAATATCTCCATACCAAATCTTTTGTATTCAAAGCGACGGAAGTCCTTGGCATCAAATCTACAAATTCTTCTTTGTATTTCTTAACCATCTTTTCCTCAGTAGCACTGGCCTTGGAACCTCCAGGTCCTCCTGCTCCACTTGTCGTGGCCTTGGGCTTGGGCTTGGGCTTGGAAACTCCAGTTCCACTCGTCGCCTGGCTCATTTTAGTTGCAAGAGAACAACTTGTTCTTAACCAATTTTCTAAAATTTTCTGACACCCAACACTCCAAATTCTCCAACGTTGTTGCAGAGCTCAATTCATTGGATTACCTCGGAGATAGAATGCATTAATGGAATTATACAAAATCTCTACTCAATCATGCAATTTACGATATTTGGGTGCCGTCACTTCTCTCAACTCTCAAGTCTCATTAATTGTCACACTTGCATGAACTAGCTACTATGGCATTAATTCAAACTTCAAAGCTGAAGTACTCAAGCGAATTTTGAATTCATGCCCTTCTATTTGATTAGCAATTGCCATTCAAAAATTTTACAGAACTTGGGAAACAAGTCCACATGTTAGCGAGTTAGCAACAATGCTACCAAATCATCTTAATCACAAGCTCGCAATCCCTTTTACGAATCCTCAAAGAATCTCGCGAGTGAGCGACAACCGTTGATCTTCATCAAGCCCTTCTGTCACAACCTCATAACAACATTTGTAATACTCTCTCTTTACCTGCAAGCTCGCGACCACTACAAATCTAACAAACCAACTTATTTCATCGCAAGCTTGCAACTAGAAACTTAACTTGACTTAAACCCTTGCGATCCTATGACAAAAAGACACTTAACCATCGTCACATGATCGCAAGACTTTTTGACTTAAGACTTACAAACCAGCGAGCATGCGATGACCACAAAATCAGACCAAAACTTACCTGTCGCCAGATCGCAACTTAAAATGCTTAACAACTTCAAAACCTGTGAGCAAGCGACGAAACCAACAAAGCTGTGATACCAACCACATCTCATGATCGCAAATAAAAATGACTTAACTGCGAACACCTCGCGACCTTGTGATAACATAAAATCACACCCAGTCGCAACCTCGCAACATAAATTGATATTTGGGCACCGTCACTTCTCTCAAGTCTTATTAATTGCCATTTGCCACACTCGCATGAACTAGCTAGCGTGGCATTAATGCAATTATACAAATGTCAAAATCTCAGCTCGATCATGCAATTTATGGTATTTGGGCGTCATCACTTCTCTCAAGTCTCATTAATATTAATTGCCACACTTGCATGAACTAGCAATAGCTATTGTGGCATTTGATTGGCGATTGCCATTCAAAACTTTGACAGAACCTGACAAACAAGTCCACGTGTCAATCCCCATCTTTAATTGCACATTTGCAACCGGTTATAATAATTTGGAAAGGAACCGACAAGTTAGCAACAATTCTACCAAATCCTCTTCATCGCAAGCTCACAACCCATTTTATGAATCCTCAAAGAAGCTCGCGAGTGAGCGACAACCGTTGATCTTCATCAAGCCCTTCAGTCAGAACCTCACAACAACAGTTGTAATATTCTTTCTTTACCTACAAGCTGGCGAACACTGCAAATGTAACAAAATAACTTATTTCATTGCAAGCTCGCAACTAGAAACTTAACTTGACTTAAACCCTTGCGATCCCATGACAACAAGGCACGTAACCGCCATTAGATGCTCGCAACACTTTTTGACTTAAGACTTACAAACCCGCGAGCATGCGATGACCACAAAATTAGACCAAAACTTACCTGTCTCCAGATCGCAACTTAAAATGCTATACATCTTCAAAACCTGCGAGCAAGCGATGAAACCAACTAAGCTGTGATACCAACCACATCGCATGATTGCAAATTAAAATGACTTAACCACGAACACCTTGCGACCTTGCGACAACATAAAATCACACCAAGTCGCAACCTCACAACATAAAATGGTCAAGTGCAAAACATCTTGCGAGGTAGCAACAACTAAAATCTCCTAGTACTTGCAAGCTCGTGACTTAAACTGACTTGATGATAAAGGACCTGCGAGCTAGCGATAACCATAAAATCTTAAAACTTTTTATATCTTGACCGTAGCGACCCAATCAGTACTTGCACACAGACCATTAATGACTTAGTACTTACTCGCTAACTCTCATGGCTATAATGCATGACATCAAACCAATTCAAGACCTCGTGACCAAAGCAATTTCATTAACAATCTCCAGCTCACTAACATAAAATGCTAACACTAAAAAAACTAGAGACCTTGTGATTTAAAACTAAACCAACACTCGCTAACTTGCCACTTAAATTGTTAAACGTGAAATTTATCTGCGAGTTAGAGATGAAACATTAAACATGTCTGACTAACTGTTTGACCACACTTGACATTGACATGGACAAATAAAGAGAGGACAACTCAGATTTTCAATGCATGACAACTTCGGTTTACTAGCCAACTAAGACAAAAAAACAAACAAAAAACCCTAATCGTCATGGACATCATGTTAAGCATTTAATGTAGAATAATAGAAAGGTTCTAGCAGTAAGAGTTATGCAATATGAATAATTTTATGGATCTTGTGACACAAATTGTTGCATTTCATGTTCAACATAATGTGGAACCAAATACTAATTTACTAATAATTCAATTGTTTACTAATAATTCAAATTCACAATTAAAAATATGAAATAAGTATATGTTCTAATTGAAAAATTCAAGGAATACAATATTAAAAATCATCAATGACAACTATAGTATTGCAATTTTGCAAATTGAAATTGTAATATGACTCAAGAACTGTAGTATAATTATAAATACCTATAAAGTGACTGCTAATCCACTTCAGTGACTCACTCTGAGGCTTCTATATCCCAAATGGACTCAAGATCCAAAAACTAACTAGTACTAACAGGTTCATCTTCATTCTGAGTCAGGTAATCAAAAATGTCTTCCTCTTCATGCTAACTCTGAGTCTGCAATCCATCATATTCATTTGTCTCAGCACTAGCACTAGCAGTAGCACCACCAAATTTTAAAGTGTTGCACACCCCTCGTCTTTCACGCATGGAATTCCAGATTGCCAGTGCCCTATCATATGGAAAATATCTGGGTTACAAAAAACCTCAAGCAAGTTACCAAATTCTTGTCTAATTTATTTCTGATCTTTGATTTCAAAAGCCCTAATGCATTGAAAACTCTCTCATCTTCCATCGACCCCAATATCATTGTTTGACATAAATCCGCAAGTTTCAAATATTCTGGTATTGCAATACGCAATGCTTCACTTTGATCTATCCTTTTCCATAGCCTTGTGATTGATCTAGGTTCAAATGGATTCTCCAAGTTAACCAACTATTGTTTCATAACCAATGCAAATTGTTTACATTATTTTCTAAGATGATTTGAATTTAAAATTCCTTCTATTGGCTATCCATTGCAATATGCATCTTTTGAAAATGTCAATATCAATTCCTCTATTTTTTTTATGAAACATTTTTGCGTCATTTGGATTATCTCCAATTGAATGCCAGAATTGAGGATACACACAACCCATGGCTTCAAGTATTTCTTCTCGAGGGAATCTTTCACGAATCTCAGTTGAAAGTTCATATGCAATAGACTTCAAATTATCACTAGAAGATTTAACAATCTTGTCAAAATCTTCCTTTTTAACTAGTAGTGCTCTCCCTCACTTGCCCGTCTTAGATTGGTGCATTGGTATCTAAAATCCTTTTACAAAGACACATAACTCATTTTTTGTATTAAAATGTAAAAAAATTTCAGCATGATTCAAATCTATAATTATCTGCCACCTAAAAAAATTTGGGCTTCACCCTGTTAGATCTGAATATAGACCATCCAGGCTCAAGCATGTCATTATATGTAGAGTGCTATACTCATTGATATACATAGTTCTATCTTGGGCTTTCTTAACAAGTTTGTTCATTGAATCCAGCATGGGGAGAAGACTAGCTAAAGTTAACAATCTCTATATCACTTAACTTATGTAACAGATCAGGAGCTTTGTCTACTGTGAGGCATTGCTCATACATTAGTCCGATCAAGGATTGATATTTTGTTAGAACTCATTCTGCTAGTCCATGCAAGGAGATCCATCTCGTCTCAACATCCCTGAGAAGCTTGTTTCCTCCTGTTACTCCCTCAGCAAAAATCTGAAATTCTGCAAAACTTTTAGGACTTCGGTAGAAGTATGAGTGGAGCTCGTGGATCAGATATTCAACTTTTGACACTGTAGGTAAATTGCTTACAATTCTATATGCTAAATTCATTCGATGGGCCATGCAGTGAATGCCAACCATGTATGGTGCAATAATAGTTTGTAATCTTGTGCAAAGACCGGTTCTTTGACCTTGCATTACTGCAGCTCCATTAGCTCAAACACACACCAACTTCTTGGCAATTGTCAAGTCATCCATACCTGCAATTTCATTCAAAGCTTTCTTAACTTCCAAATATAAATTTTTTGTTGTTGAATTGCCCCTCATTTTATGAACACGGAGTAGATGAGCTAGACGGACATGTTCTTTTATGATATACACATGCATACTATAGCGTCGTAAATTGTACGCACTTGCTAGGGTGGTACAATTTCACACCTAGTTTAGCACCCACCTTGGCGCATTTTGCATTGCATTTCCCCTTTAGCACTTAATTAATTAAATTAATTAGGTCTAAGGTTCTATTTTATCATCTCCCATATCATAAAGTTGGGCCCTTTTCATTAAAGTGTGCCCCTTTCATTTTATTCTTCCAATACATCATTTAATCTAAAACCCTAATTAGGTCCTATTTTGAACTTTAAGGCCTTATTTTGGGGTCAAAACATCTTGAAATCAGCTGTAACTTCGGGATTCTCTCTAAAATCATCATATCCGACAGCCCTGAAAATTTGGTGAAAAGTTGTCGAGACCATGGCGCCCGGAGAGGACCATGGCGCCCGGAGTGCACACTGTCCCGGACATTTTTCCCGAAATTTTAGGAGCGTGATCCAATCATAAAATAAAGCTTAAACCCAAGAAATTGGTGGGAGATTCAATCTCTAAGTCGGCCTAAAGTAAAATTAAGACCTAGGGTTTCCTATATAAAGACTCTGTTTTCTCAATTGAAAGCATAAGAGACATATAAGGAAGAATCATGAAGGGAGACAACAACAACAAGCAACAAGAAGGAAGGCATTGTAGCAAGAGAGAAAGTCTTGTGGGATCTTCAACAACACTCAACATCCATTAATCAAGCATTCAATTTCATTCATCAACTTAGGGCTTTGAAGACATAGAAGAACAATAAGAGATCACCGACTAAAGATTGGCTTGTACCCCTCCCTTGGGGTTGGGTATGGTTTCATGTTGTTTTCATGTCTTTGCACAATCTTCATTACATCCATTGCACTCATGCTTTAGATCACTTTGCATCTTGATTTAGAGCATTTTACTTTGTCAATTACAAGCAATTAGGGTTTACTTTCTAGGTTGCTCTAGTTTGCTTACTTTCATTTTAGGATCTTGCACACACACAAGGTCTACACACACAACTTTTACTATACAACTTGGCTATTTGTGGAGGTGGAAATCACCAAAGCGGGGGTTTGACTAAGGCAAAACCCTATATAGCCACCTACAACCCTTTTCAGATATAACTGCAGATTTTCGAATTCGAAGGACGCCGCAAGTTGCAGATCCGACGGAAGCGGACCGAGACAGAACTTCACACCAAATTCCAACCGAGAAAGCTAGGACAGGGGTGTGGGGTGCCCTGGCCCTGCCAGGACAGGGGCGCTGGGTGCCCTGGTCCCTGTCCATTTCAGTGAATTTTAGCAGTTTCAGAGGTAGCAGCTTCAGTATTTCAGGCTTCTGGCTTCAGCGGCAGATCTTGTAGAATCAAATCCATTCAAGGTACACATTTACATTTCTCCTCTTATCCTTACAATTGTTCATCATTAAATCTCAATTCTACAATCTTGTGCTCAAAGTTACTAGTTCATACTTACACTTTAGGGTTAATAGTTGAACTTGCATCATTCTATCTATCATTTGCAACAAAGGAATAGAAATCCTAATAGGTAGCCCGTGGCTCTCTCTTCCACAAAAAGAAGTAGCCAATTGTGTGATACCTCTAGGCTCTTTCGTATTCCACAAGTGTGTGATTGAAAGTGAGATTAGGGCATGTTTGCTTAGTGTCACTTTTTCCCCCACACATTTTTGGTGAACCCGACGTGAATTCCAATCTTCTCTAATTCTGATTTATGTTTTCAAATTTGAGTGTTTATGCTATTTCAAATTCAAATTTGTATCTACAAGTTTTAATTTCTTGCAAGATTCAAAAATTTAGAGGAAATGTTTGCTAAAACCCTAATTTTTCAATTCAAAGTTGAACTTGTGGATAGCGTAATTGGGATCAATAATTTCAAATCTGATTTAGGAACTCATTTGAATCATAAATTTCATTTTCTAAATCTATATTCTAAGTGCTTTCATTGGTTAAAATTAAACATTTCCTTCTATTTTGCATGTGTTATCATTTGAAAGAGGAAAATTGTTGTCATGATGCATTCATTTCATAGATGTGATAATGGGTTAGCTTCCCTTGTTTCAATTTTTCCTTCTCCTAAAGAACCTCCCCCCATCTATAACAACATTTTAGTGCCTAAAAGAGTTGCCACCAATCCCTTTGAGACTCTCCCATGCTCTAAGGATGAAGACTTTAAGAGTGATCTTGACAATTCTCCTAAAATGTGCCCTTCCTATTTAGCTATCCTAGAGGAAGAGAATGATATCATAAACACCTTTCTTAATGTTACTTCACCTTCCCTACATGATGCCTCTCTAAGTGAAAAGGTATTGATGGACATTGACTTATTTTCTCCTAAAGTTGGGCCTTCCAATGGGGGCATGTTAGTGCAACAAGAGATCATGAACACTTCTTTCAAAGATCTCCTTCCTAAGCATGAATCTTTGGAGAAATATGTTCATGTTCCTCCTAAAAAACACTCCCTTCATGAGGATCCTTTTGTGCAAGAAGATGACATTATCCCTACATTTCCTAGTGATGGCATTTCCTTTTCCAACAAAATTCCCACTAGAGATGATGAATTAATGATAAATGCTTACCCTTCTCCTAAAGTTTGTCTTACCCATAAGCATCCCTTAGAGAAAGAAGATGAAATAATAAGCAATTTCCTTAGTTCTCTCTCCCCTAAAGATCATATTGAACATATTTTGAGGAAAGAGGATGAGTTTAACACATCTATTGATGCTCTCCCTCCTAAGGATGAGAAATTAATAAACAATGTCATCTCCTCTCCCGAAATTGACAATACTTCAAACATTCCTTTCAACCACTTCACTATTTGGGATGAACCATTAGAATAAGGTGTAGATTATTCTCTACCCCATGAGAGAACCCTAGCCAAAGGGGATGAAATCAAGATTGAAAACTCCCTTGATAGTTTCTCACCTTCCTTGAATCTCAATAATTCTCCCTCTAAAAATAAAGCATCTCCCTCTCCTCAACTTGGTTCTACTCATAAGGATACCCTAGTTCAAAGCAAGATGGTTAACACCTCTTTCAAAGATCTCCCTCTCAAAAGTGAGACTTTAGAGAGTAATGTTGATCCTTCTCCTAGAGAGTTTATTCCCCATGTAGATCCTTTGATGATAGAGGCTGATATGACCTTTCCTTGTCTCTCTCCTAGAATTGATTTAATCTGTGATAAGATTTTAGTGCAAGAGAAGACTATTAATAATTCTTCCAACACTTTGGTTCATTCCTCTAAACCATCCTCAATCAATTTGATACATGTGAATGAAACACCTAACAAACCTCTCTTCACTGTCCAAGGTGCTTGTCCTTCTCAAAATTGTCAAACTTTAAATAAGCCTATCTTAGTGGTTCAAGGTGGTTATGCTAATGATTCTTTTTGCACTCCTAAGAAACCTATTATTACTATGCAAGGAGGTTATTCTACTAAGAGCCCTTATGAGTATGCTAAGCAACTGACTAGAGAGAGTTATAATGCGGTTGCTCATACCTATAACACAAGAAAAAATAGGCAACCTAATCCTCCTCCAGTTATCCCAACTTCACTTCCTCCTTCCCAACCTATTCTTCCTCAAGCTCCTCATATTTCATAAATTCTTAATAAGGACTATGATCTTATTGAACAACTTAAAACTACTCCGGCTAAGATTTCTATTTGGGATTTACTTCAAACTTCACCTGCCTATCATGGGATGTTACAAGATGCTTTAAAAAATTTAGATGTCCCACCTGCAGTGACACCTGATAATAATAATAATAACATGGCTTCCTTGATTGATTCTACAAGCAAACCCAAAGCTCAAATTGTGTTCACACATAATGAGTTACCTTCTCATGAAATTCAAAATCAATATAATCCTCTTATGATTGTAGTTATTATCAATGAAAGTGCTATAAGATGAACCCTTGTGGACAATGGATCTGACCTTAATGTTTGTAGTATTGATTTATTGGACAAGCTTAATGTGGATCATTCTCTCATTAAACGTTCTTCTATTTCTATTCGAGGCTTTGATAATTTTGGTAAAGAATGTTTGGGTATCATAACCTTACCTATTACAGTAGGTCCTAGTACTTTACCTACACCTATTCATGTCATCTCTGGTAATTTGACTTACAATCTTCTATTAGGGAGACCTTGGCTTCATAGTATGCAAGCTGTCCCCTCAAGTTTGCATGGGTGAGTCAAATTCATTTATGACAATATAACATACACCTTGCTAGCTGATACTAATCTTCAAGAACCATTACGAACTGGATCTTCTTGTTCAACTACTTCCAATCCTTCTACCACTTCAAATGCATCTACTTCCTTTAAGGATTTTGTCCCCTCTAGTACTCTTGATCCTTCTACTCAATCAGAATCTTCTCCCAAATATATCTTTTCTCCTGAAAAGGCTCTCTTAGATGATGATTGGGGATCTTTAGACTTTAACCCTACTTTTGTAGGAGAATATAGAGTGCCTATATTCTAAGGAAGAAACTAAAGAGAAGCCCACTTTGTCTAAGCAATTCAGTAACAACTTTGTGGCTACCTCCGATTCAAATAACTCTTCAACATCTTCCTCTAATACAAATAGCACTGAGACCTATGGGGCATCACCATCTCTCTCTGATTTAGCATCCCTTTATGGTCATGGTTTTCACATTTTGGCTAAGAGTGGCTATAGTGGAAATGGTTGTGGCACAAATGAACAAGGAATTAAAGTTCCTTTAGAACATAACATGCATGAATATTCATTTGGACTTGGATATAATCTTTCTAAGCCCACCAAAGCATCTAAAAGACCATCTCTCAATGTGAATGCTATATTTAGTATTGATGATGATCTCACTTCAACTAAATCATCTTCTACTTCTATCAACTCTCATTCCCCTCACAAGGAAATCTTGGCGATGAACAAATCTCTTTATGAATCCCCTCAAATTTCTAAATCCACTTATGAATCTTTATCTCCTATTCATCATAAATTCCTTTCCTCCAGGGATAAGGCTCTAATAAATTACACTCATCCCTCTTCTAAGATTTCTTGTGACTTTTCTTCTTCAATTTTTATTATTTTATACATGTTTTTGATCTCACTTATAGTTGAGCATTTAGAATTTCATATTCAAATACCTCATTCAATCTATCATGTCTTTCAATAACATTAATGGCTATTATGTTGCTCATCATTATGTGACATTGGTAGCTCATTTACTGGGGGCTCATTGTCATTCATGATGGTACAATTTCAAGTGCAATCATATTTTTGAAGCAACATAATAGCCTAATTTTCTATGTTATCTCTTGTTCCTATGGGGACAAGAGTGATTTCATACATCTCTTCTTTTTATGATTAAAATTTCCCTTTGGGGTAATAGTGTGGAAATATTGATCATCTTTTCTTTAGAATCCTCTTTTCCTAGATATGGGAGAAGATGTGTATTCTCTTTCTTATCCTACCCACTTCTTGTGAGGAGCATTTTACATACACTAATGCCTTGCTTGCATGAACTCATGTGAGTATGTAGTACATTTTTCTTATGTCTAAATCTCTCTCTAGAAGACTATGTAAGTCCTTCTCATTGTCCTTATCCTTGGGAGGCAATGATCTTTCCTTACTTTCATCTAAGGATCCACTTTTTCCTATTTCGTGGATGGTGTGAACTTTATTACTTGATGTTATTCCTTGTATGCATTTGTTGTTGTTTGTTCAAGGATTATCTCTTACAAGAGGTGTAAGTCCTTGACTACAACCTCTTTTGCACTTGGTAAAATACATCCATAATGAATTCACTCTCCCAATTGGGTTAAAAAGAACGTCATCCTTCATTAAGAATCACTTTCACCTCGCAAAAGAAGGAAGTATTGCATTCTTATTCTCTTCTTTGTCTTATTCTAGAAGATGTTATATTTGTCTAAGACAATTCCTCTTGGGGATAGGTGTCTTTTGTACAAAGATCTCTTCTCCTCTAAGGATCTCCTTTACACATACTACAAGATATCCCTTTTCAACTATCTTATCCTTGCTTAAAGAGTGCAAAACTCTCTTGCTTGGATCTATGACATTGTTGCATTTTTGGGGTATCTTCTTTTGTGATGAAGGTAGGTATCCTTGTTCTACTTTGCTTATGACATAAACATTACACTGTTTGAGCAATGGGTCATTCTTGGAACCAGAGCACAGACTCTTAGAGCAAGATGTCTCCATTTTTCTTTTATGCAAGGTGATTATTCTCGGAACCAGAGCACAGACTCTTAGAGCGAGATGTCACGCTTTTGTACTATACATATACAGGTTGTAGCATACTCAGGCATAGACTCCTATGAGGTGCTTCTAACCTCACTTACACACACATGCACGAGGTTGAGTGGAACTAGTGGCATAAGGCTAGACTTTCTCACTCTCCTCCCTTACATTGATCACATAGACAAGATCTAGGGCGAGAAGTCCATGTTTTCTCTCTCACTATTCTTCTCATGGATCACCAATGTGTGTATTCATGCTTTTTTCCTTTCTTTTCTTCTCTTTGCATTTTGTTTCCATTTACATCCTTCATCTTGTGTTAGAGAACTCTCAAATCCTCACACTCTTTGTTGTGTTGGAATTGAGATTTAGTCCTCTTTCTTACCAAATGATTCTCCATTAGTTTTTGATCTCATATCAAATCTTCTTGTGAGCATTTGTCATCAATATTCTTTAACAATTCAAAGTGGTAAACATGATACCCTATTTCAACTCACTAAAATTAGCAAGCTGAAATAGGGCGGGGCATATAGCTACCCTCAAATTTTCATCACCTTCCTTAGTAAGAATTAGGTGATTTTGTGATCTAACATATGGTTTTGTAGGTTGTGGTTCCTAACTGAGTCCTGCAGATGCCGCTGGGGGCTTCATCCAACAACCTATGGATATATCCTTTTTCAAATAATGTTTACTTTTCTGTACTTTAGCTTGCATATGCACATAGTGTTCATATGACCGCTAAAGTGGGGGCTAAATGTAGCGTTGTAAATTGTACGCACTTGCTAGGGTGGTACAATTTCACACCTAGTTTAGCACCCGCCTTGGCGTATTTTGCATTTCATTTCCCCTTTAGCACTTAATTAATTAAATTAATTAGGTCTAAGGTTCTATTTTATCATCTCCCATATCATAAAGTTGGGCCCTTTTCATTAAAGTGTGCCCCTTTCATTTTATTCTTCCAATACATCATTTAATCTAAAACCCTAATTAGGTCCTATTTTGAACTTTAAGGCCTGATTTTGGGGTCAAAACATCTTGAAATCAGCTGTAACTTTGGGATTCTCTCTAAAATCATCATATCCGACAGCCCTGAAAATTTGGTGAAAAGTTGTCGGGACCATGGCGCCCGGAGAGGACCATGGCGCCCGGAGTGCACACTGTCCCGAACATTTTTCCCGAAATTTTAGGAGTGTGATCCAATCATAAAATAAAGCTTAAACCCAAGAAATTGGTGGGAGATTCAATCTCTAAGTCGGCCTAAAGTAAAATTAAGACCTAGGGTTTCCTATATAAAGACTCTGTTTTCTCAATTGAAAGCATAAGAGACATATAAGGAAGAATCATGACGGGAGACAACAACAACAAGCAACAAGAAGGAAGGCATTGTAGCAAAAGAGAAAGTCTTGTGGGATCTTCAACAACACTCAAAATCCATTAATCAAGCATTCAATTTCATTCATCAACTTAGGGCTTTGAAGACATAGAAGAACAATAAGAGATCACCAACTGAAGATTGGCTTGTACCCCTCCCTTGGGGTTGGGTATGGTTTCATGTTGTTTTCATGTCTTTGCACAAGCTTCATTACATCCTTTGCACTCATGCTTTAGATCACTTTGCATCTTGATTTAGAGCATTTTACTTTGTCAATTACAAGCAATTAGGGTTTACTTTCTAGGTTGCTCTAGTTTGCTTACTTTCATTTTAGGATCTTGCACACACACAAGGTCTACACACACAACTTTTACTATACAACTTGGCTATTCGTGGAGGTGGAAATCACCAAAGCGGGGGTTTGACTAAGGCAAAACCCTATATAGCCACCTACAACCCTTTTCAGATATAAGTGCAGATTTCCGAATTAGAAGGACACCGCAAGTTGCAGATTCGACGGAAGCGGACCGAGACAGAACTTCACACCAAATTCCAACCCAGAAAGCTAGGATAGGGGCGTGGGGCGCCCTAGTCCTGCCAGGACAGGGGCGCTGGGCACCCTGGTCCCTATCCATTTCAGTGAATTTTAGCAGTTTCAGAGGTAGCAGCTTCAGTATTTCAGGCTTTCGGCTTCAGCGGCAGATCTTGTAGAATCTAATCCATTCAAGGTACACATTTACATTTCTCCTCTTATCCTTACAATTGTTCATCATTAAATCTCAATTCTACAATCTTGTGCTCAAAGTTAATAGTTCATACTTACACTTTAGGGTTAATAGTTGGACTTGCATCATTCTATCTATCATTTGCAACAAAGGAATAGAAAACCTAATAGGTAGCCCATGGCTCTCTCTTCCACAAAAAGAAGTAGCCAATTGTGTGATACCTCTAGGCTCTTTTGTATTCCACAAGTGTGTGATTGAAAGTGAGATTAGGGCATGTTTGCTTAGTGTCACTTTTTCCCCCACACACATACAAACCCAAGCAGTGTTATCTACCATAGTAACTTCATCTATGGATAATGAAATGAAATTTGACTCTTTTACACTCTCTTGTAAATTTTGCTTTTCCACCTCACTGAGACAGTTTGCCGTTTCCCATCCAGCGTTTATTGACCAATGTGACATAGGATAGTGAGGAACATTCAAAAAAGATAATAAATTACTAAATTTTGGGAAATCTTTCATAGGATGCCCTCTCGACATGATATGAAAAACAACACTCATCTGAACAGTCTTTGCCAGGTTTGCATCTTTCGCTGCATGTTCAAGCCCAAACTTGATTGTATTTCCAAATCCACTATTATCAATCAGTGTCATTTTGTTGTTATGCTCTTCATATTCCGCGGCATACTTAACATGAAGACATTCTTCCTTTGATTTCCATCTTACTACTCGTGTTTCCTTTCCGTTTATGATCTATTTTTCATAAACCTTACCAATATGCTTTTCTATGGTGTCAAGCTTTAGCTGCATTTTCTTCTCTATTTTAGTTTTCTAGCTACAAATCTTACACCTGCATTCTGTTGGTTGTTCATCATTTTTTGGGACCGGTTCAATGAATAGGACTTTGCTACCCAATCAATCTTAAAACTCCTTGTCATCTCCCACTCTCGCCCCAGTTTTACTTTCCTTTTTCTTTTCTTCCTACCAACATCATCTTCAGTACTAGCATTTGCAGCTGAGTGAATTATCTCAATGTGTGCATCCCTTAGAACATCTTATGTCATGTTGGTATTATCATCCTCATTTGATACATTTAACTCAATGACAATCCTACCTTGTGGTGGTGGTGAGCTACTGTGAATGGCTTCTACAACTGCAGAAGTTGATGGACCAGAAACTTTGCCAATTCCAAAGAAAGACTTTATGGTAGTATCCTTAAGTTTAAGTTCTAGGCATTTTGATGGCCTCTCAATTCCTTCAGTTTCACCGCCCTGAGGAGTCTTACCCTTGTCTGACATCCCAATCCCTTCGCCACCCTGAGGAGTCTCAGTCTCACCCTTGTGTGGCATCTCAATCCCTTCACCACCCTAAGGAGTCTCACCCATGTCTGACTGTGACATCTTGAATCTTGACCTCTCACTACGAATTAAAAGTTAAAACTAATACTATCAAGTATGAAGAAATTATTACTCACCTTTATGCCTTCTCAATTCTTTGAATCAGGAATCAAGAATGCTTGGGCCTGTGTTGCAGGATTGTAACTCTGGCCCTCCACCCTACAATGAACTTTGACTTTCCAACTCAATTTGCGGAATGTGAATCAAGACTCGAGAGCTCCCAATTTACTAATCAAACACGAACAAATTGTAAGAAAGAGTGTATTTATAGCAATCCATGATTGCATTTTTGGCGAATTACGTAGGGCCCGGGCATCACAATTGCCAATAAACATTTAATTTAATTTCATTTTTGGCTAATTGCACGGGCGTGCAATGAACATTTAATTTAAGCGGGGCGAAATGGGTCCTCAAATGCTTATACTATTTTAATTGATATTGGCGAATTTGGTCGACATGTGCAATGAACATTTAATTTACCATTGGTGAATTAGGTCCTGGGTACGTGGTTGTTTTACTATTGTTGGCGAGTAACGGAGGTGATCTAATACCCACATTGGAGTGATTCTAGGAAAATATTACGGGCATGTACGTCGATGGTGTGTGGTCAATGGCGAAGCCAGATTCTACAGTGTGTCATTAACCCCAAAATTCTGGGCGATTTGACCATGATGTTGCCCTAGACTATTCGTGTGGATTTCGCCAATTGGCGAAGATTCGCCACTAAAAAACTCTCTACAACTAATTTCTTCCAAATTTTACCAACACCAAAATAAAACATCGTCGACCTTAAATACAAATCAATTAGGTCAGTAACACAACAAAAACAAAATTCTCATCATCAAGATTACAAAAAAGTCGGTACAAGCATGACCGTTAGATTTCATAACAATCTCTTCACATTAATCAAGAAAATTCCAACTGCTCCATGGTCACCACTTCATCGGACTTGTAACTCATCATGCGCTATGCATTAGATGCAATCCACTTTGCTCGTGCGCTAGACAATCAAGCACACCAAAATAACTTGAACTTATCTTCATATAATGACCACACATGTCACCATCATTACCGCTCAACATCAAATCTTAAACCAACAAACTTGATCGGTTAGGATTTAACAAAAACAACTTGTAGGGTTTACCAGTTACATAACATAGAAAGGGTTAAACCTTATACACCGGTTTACCGGTTCAACTTATAAACTTGCATACCGGTTTACAACATCTTCCACAAATTTCATCATACTAGTTACAAGACAATAGCAATAACAACAATAATATCAACAATATCATAAATACCATTTATCGGTTCAATTGACATCAATGACAACATATCTTTAATGCAATCTTCATGCAAAATGCCAACAATCATAAGGCAAGGACACTACATTCAAGCATTCAAGCATTCAATCATTCTTCAAGGATGCTTATTCTTCATCTATCCATTGGATCAATGTTATATCATTCATTTGCAAGAATGTGTGTGTGATTAGGGTTTTGTCATGTTCATGCCATTTCATACAACATATGTGATTACATTCAAGAAGCAAAGCATCATTATCAGTCGTTGTAGATCTAAGGTATACCTTTCTATTATTTAATTCAATATTTCATTCAAGGTTGATTCCAAACCAAGGTTTGACTTAGGCAAACCCTTATTCCCAACCCATTTCTTCTTCTTTCTGTGTGCAGGAAGAAGGTGCACAATGATACTTCTGGAATTAAGCTTTATTTGCAAAGACGGAAAAACCCTTTTCAACGTATGGAAAGTTCAAAGGATCAAAAGGAGGGCGACTTGGTCCGGACACATGGTCCTTACAACTTTTAGCAGATTTTGCAAAGCATCTCTGAATCATTTCATACTTCTCAAATCCAAGTGCATGACAAAATCCTGAATCTATAGCTCACTATTTTCACTTATTTTGTCTTCAATTTCAGCACTTTACCTATTCAACTTACAAAAGAGGGTCAAACACAATCAATCTACTAAGTATTTAGTCCTTGTGTCATTTAGGATTGGATCTAGTGGATTTATCTCCTCTTTTGATTGTAAAGTCCTCCAAGTGAAAATTACCTTAGTAATTTGTCCCTTCCATTTGGTGAATTTGCTAAGCTCAAATTTTCCACTTTACAACAATATAGACAAAAGGGATCAAAAGAAGTTACACACCATAATACATGTGTCCTAATCCCTTTGTTAAAAGTTTGTACATGCCTACTTTGAATTTCCTTTCCCAAAAAACCTCAGTGCACCTAAATTTGATATATATAAAGGAAAAGGAGACCCAAAAGATCATATCAGAGAATTCTATGTGTCTTGTATGGAAATTCACTATGATGAAACCTATCTCATGCATCTATTTCCACAAAGTCTATTAGGACAAGTGATGGACTGCTATGCCTCACAAATTGGTCACATCAAGTCATGGAATGAATTAGCCAAGAAATTCATTTGTAACTTTGCCTTCAACATCAAAAATGAAGTCAGCATGACTGACCTTTGTACTACTAGAGAAAAAATAGGGGACTCCTTCATGACATTTTTATAAAGATGACAAAACTAAATTAGTTGATGTCCATTTGAAATCCCTGAAGAACAACAAGTCAACCCGTTTATTGAAAATATAGTACCAAAATTTATGTACAAATTAAAAATCAAGAGTCTTAGCACCATCAATAAACTTGTCAAGAAAGGGATGAACATTGAGAAAGCTCTTATACAAAAAGGGACTATCAAAATCTTTAAAGACAAGACCAAAAACCCTAGCACTTCCAATGACAAGAGCAAATTCTGGTCTAAAAATAAGAATGCTAAAAATTGTGGAGATGTGGACGGAAGGATAGTAAAAAATGTATAGAAAAATCTCATGAGGAGCCGCATCACCAAGTACTCATACAAACAATCAATCTCAAGAGGAAACTCCAAACAAGGTGCCTCTTCAACAACCAATGTAGCAAAAACTCAAGCATCCTACTCCATGCAATAGAACCAACAACGAAACAACCTAGAAATAAAGACACACCTCCTTGAAAATTCACACCATTAAGGGAACCCATTCAATCTGTACTGAAACAATTACTTCAATTAAACCTTGTACAACTACTTGAAATTAAAAATGAACCAACAATAAAACCTAGGTGGTGGAAAGACAACCAATATTGTGAATATCATAAAACAAAAGGACATAAAACCTCTTCCTATTTTGAATTGAAACATCTTATACAAGACTTGATTAACCAAGGCTTGGTAGACATAGACTCTCCAACAACATTCTCAAACATAGATCACACCATATTCAAGACTTCATTACTTGACCATGATAAAGGAAAGACCTCTACATCTCATTCAGATGCAAAAGGCAATGTTAATTACATCAATACTTATCATCAATATACAATCAGTTGTCTCCAAATGTCAGATAGCCATATATCTACCATAAGAATCAAGAATCCAAATTCCCAATGTGTGATAACTACCTGATGATCTAAGGTTATTTTGCAAGGAGCTCCACCTACATCACAACTTACTAGCCACTATAATATCCTTGATCATTTAGGAAAAACACCAACACAAGTCTTTATCCTTGATTTCTTACATACATCCCCTACCCATGGAGAAGTTATAAACAATGTATTACAAGAATCCATAGTTCCTACTGACATAAATGTCGACCAATTTCAAGCTATGAAAAAACATATTGCCACCCTCACACCTAGTCACTAGTCACTTTTATTGAAAATAATTTCCCTCACAAAAAGCCCAATAACAATTATCCATTGCGTTTAAGAGGTCTTCATCCATAATTATAAAATAAGACGAGTTTCGATAGATAGCAAAGTAGGATTAAACATTTGTACATTGAGAGTTATCATAGCTCTCGACTATTCAGAGAATGACATTGACCCTTCAAAGAAAATAACTATCAAATCTTATGATGATGCAGAGCGGCTTTCAAAAGGAATCATTGTGATACCTATCCAAGTTGGAACTGTCATTGAAAGCATAATATTAAAAGTCTTGTACCTAGAACTACCCTATAACATGATTCTAGGTTGTCCCTGGATACATGTCGTGGAAGTAGTTGTAGTGTCATAAAATTGCGACCCTTGCAATTTTTGACCATATTTTGGTCTTTGCATTAGCGGACAAATCTCTAAGCCTGATTGGAGACCCAAAACATGCTCATGACATCAAAAACTTGCATTTTTCATCATTCTGCACTACCTTCTTTCTTTTTCTCATCCTAAGTTATGGGAGGATAGGGGTGTGGCACCCTTGTCCTGGCCCTATTTTGGGCCCCCTTTGGTCCCCCCCCTTGCATTGGGCTTATCAATTGTTGATTAGGAAACGGTTTTTCTATGTCGGCCTAAGATGGGAAACAACCTAAACACCCCTAATTGGAAAGTATATAAGGATAACTTTCCCTCCTATTTTCATAAGTTAAAAATAAGTGAAATCTAGTGCAAGTGAAAGTAAGGCGAACAAGCAAGAGGTCTCCATTATTGTCATCGAGAATTCAAGCATTCATTCAAGAATTGAGCATTTCAAGTGTCCTTTCAAGGCTAGGTGTTGCATTCAAGATAAGGATTCAACCATTGAAGAGGAGATTTATATCAGCATTCAAGACATCATATTTCACATATCCATTCAAGCAAATTCATCTACAAAGGTATCAACATTTCAATTACATCCCCTTCTTAAGGTGTATTTTACTTTAGGAATTTCCTTTCATTTACTTGCTACATTTTAAAGCCACTTGGTTAATTCCAGAATGGGGTTTGACCTAAAGGAAAACCCCCAATCCCAAAAACATTTTCCTCTCTTTTCTATGTGCAGGTTGCAGGTGCGTGACTGTAATTGCAGGTTTAGGCTTCAATTTTAGAGACGGAAAAACACTTTTCAGCACATGGATTTTTCGGAGGACCATGCATAACTTACACACAATCCCTCCAAATTTTTCTCATATTTGCAACTTGACATTCTACTACTAATTCCAGGTGTTCAACTTCATCTTGCATCTCTATCTCAAGATATAAACGTTTCTTTGTAAGTTTTGCACTTAGTCTCAATTTGCTTAATTCAACTAGTCTACTACAAAAGAGGGTTAATTTACTTTCCTAATACTTTCTAAATTTATGGTAATTCACTTAGTATCCAATCTCTTACCATTGGGGATTGGATCTAGTGAAGTTGACCCCTCTTTTGAATGTAATGTGTGAAAAATTGAAGGGAGTCCTTTGTTAAACTTTCATTCCTCTTTTGAGCGGAGTAAAGCTTTCCACTTGATCTCCCCTCATCATTTTTCACCATATTAGAGTAGTCCCATCTACTTATCACCAGTGCCTCAAATTCCCTTATAATGGAACATAAATCACTATCCGTAGAGATCTAGATCCCCTCCAATTTTGTGCAAATAAAAAAGGGACATTTGAGTAGTGAATCCAAGTAAATAGAGAAGCTCCATCATCCAATGACACTTTTTGAAATATGGATCCTCAAACACTGGCTAAATTTTCAAAATAAAAACTCAATGTTGAAGATCAAGGGTGTGGGGAATACACTATGGTGCAGTCATTCCACATTGGAAAATTACTGACTTCCCCTAAGTCCTATGGAAATCCACATCTTGTACAAAAAAACCCAAAGTTATAATTTAGCATCAACCTCCTACTACTTTTACAAAATCGGGAGACCAAAATGAAGAAAAAATTGAAGAGGATGTATCAAAGTGGCTTTACAGAGATGAAGAATATGTCCCACCTATATAGTTGCCTATTGAAAACTATAGAAAAGCATTCACCATCATGCAAAAGAAAGGATATGATGCTCATAGTGGTCTTAGCCCAAACAATCAAGGAATTACATAACCCATTCAACCAAAAGAGTGGCATCACACCAAAGGATTCAGATTTAAACCATTACAAATTGGTCCCTCCAACACCAAGTTAACCTTTTGTGAAGAGGGGTGCACTCCTAACAATGAAAAGACACCAAAGGAAGACCTTAACGAAATTGATTCCAATGAGTGGGAATGGGAATCCCATTCCTCTAGATCTTATTCCCTAGATGATATTTTCCTTGATCCCGATGACTTGCTTATCAAAGAAAAACATGTAAATAGTCCTCTTCCAATGCAAACTTGTCCTTGACCATGTATTCTAGACATTTTGGATCCTAGTACATCTTCTGAAGTACATTGTATCAAAATAAATGTTGATAGTGATACTATTGATGTCCATATCATGACTTTAACCTTTGCCAAGCCAAAGTTGTATAATGTCGATGATAGCATGACCTTAGTTCATCCCAAACTTATCAATTGTGACTAACAAGGACCACCAAATTTAGACCATTTTTTAATGATGAATTCATAACAGCATTCCTTGAGTCTCACAAATATATATCAGCACAATTTGGGGAATCAACTCCATCTTCCAGTTACAAAAATGAATGCTATGAGTCTCTTGGTGAGAAATGCAAGGCACCTCTAGACGTTAAAAAGTAAAAATAAATGATGTATTCGAGGGTGAAAATATTTTTGAGATTTCCGAGGATGGAAGATTGGACAAACTAGGCTAGCATATCAGGTAAAATCTTCTCTCTTGGTGGAGATAACACAATAAATCAAATTGGGTATGCTAGACAATCCTAAGGTCATTCACCTTGCAACCTCATTATCAGAGTAAGAAAAGGAAGAATTCATTATATTCTTAATAGAAAAACAATAAAAAACTTTGCATGGTCTTATGTAGATATGCCAAGGATAGATTCAAAATTGGCCCTTCATCATTTGCCATTGCAGCTAGGTGCTAAACCATTCAAAAAGAAACTAAGAAAAAATACACCCACAATTTGCATTACTAATAAAAGTTGAGCTCAAAAAATTATTAGATGTGGATTTCATTAGACCCATTGATTATGTAGAGTAGATTTATAAATTGGTTCCAGTGAGAAAACCCACTAGGGGCATCAAAAATTATATTAATTTCAAAGACTTAAACAAAGCATGTCCAAAAGATAACTTCCCTTTACTAAACATTGACATAATTGTGGACATGACAGTTGGCTATGAGATGATGTCTTTAATGGATGGAGCTTTTGGATATAACCATATCAGAATGGCTCCCAAGAATAAGCCTAAGATATCCTTCACATGTGCCTGGGGAACCTATTAATAGAATGTAATGCCCCTCGACCTCAAAAAAGTTGGAGCAACTTATCAAAGAGAAATGACAACCATCTTCCATGATTTCATGCACAGATTAATGGAAGACTATGTAGATGACCTACTATATAAATCACTCACCAAAGATAGTCATCTGAGTATCCTGACTATGATGTTTGACAAAATGGAATAGTATAAGCTTTAGTTGAACCCTAAGAAATATGTTTTTGGGATTACATCAAAAAAACTCCTAGGTTCATTATCTCTCATCGTGGCATTAAAGTAGATCTAGAAAAAGTGAAAGCTATAATGTATATGCCTCTTCCTTCCAACCTAAAACAACTAAGAAGTCTACAGGGAAAATTACAGTATATCAGGAGATTCATAGCACAATTGGTTAACAAATGCCACCCCTTCCAATATTTTCTTCACAGGAGAGTAATTTTTAAATGGAACCAATAGTGTAAATAGGCTTTCCGAAATTCAAAGGACTATTTGTTATCTCCACTGATCTTGATGCCTCCCATTGAAGGTAAATCTTTCATATTGTACATATTAGCAATAGAAACAACATTAGGGGCTCTCTTAGCACAACACAATGAATAAGGAAAAGAGAGATCTATATGCTATATTATCCAAACTCTAGTTGGATATGAATTGAACTATATCATTGTTGAACATGCATTCCTAGCAATTGTCTTTGCTACCCAAAAGCTTAGACATTACATGTTCAGTCACAAAACATTCCTTGTAGTAAAGATAGACCAATTAAAGTATCTACTCAATAGGGAAACACTCACAAAATTCCTTGCTAAGTGGGTTATTATATTGAGTGAGTTTGATATCTAGTATGTAGACCACAAGGCTATAAAAGGACAAGCAATAGCAGATCAACCAACCAAAGATCCCATCCAAGATGATCACCCATTTTTATTTGATTTTCTTGATGATTCCATATTCAACATCACACTACCACTAAATGGAAAGTCTACTTTGATGGATCACACACACAACATGGCTCGGGGGCAGGTATTTTTTTTCTGACTCCACAGGGGTATGCAATTCCTAAATCATACAAAATCACATTTGAATGTACAAACAACATTGTAGAATATGAATCATTAGTCATAGGACTAAAAATTGCAATGCAATGGGATATTAATAATCTTCAAGTATATAGTGATTCTTAATTAGTCATCCAACAAGCAAATGATGAATATGAGACTAAAGATGAAAAATTCGTCCCTTACACTTGAAGTTGGTTGATTTATACAAGACCAAGTTTTTACAATCACATTTAGTTAGGTACCACGACTACAAAATAAACTAGTAGATGCTATGGCCATTGTTGCATTCATGCTTGATATTCCAAAAAATGTTTTTAAATTTGATTAGTAGAATAATTGTTGATTCTTGCCTTTTCAACTTCACAATATGAACTCATTTATGAAAATGTTGGTTCCAATTCTCCTCGGTACCAGGACATACATCTACTTAAAATCCTAGATATTGATTCCCAAACTATCCAAAAATCAATGATGCTCTTTTACCCATCAAGCCTCTAGATACATTATCATTGGTGACACCCTCTATCATCTCTCTTTTGATCAAACCCTCCTCAAGTGTCTTTATCCTAAAGAAGCACAAACTACTTTACAAGAAGTTCACAATGGTATTTGTGTAAGCCACTTCAATGGTTTAAGTCTTGTAAACAAAATGACAAGAGCTTGATACTACTAACCTACCATGGAACAAGAGGCTCACACTTTTGCAAACAAATATTGGAAATGTCAAATTCATGGAGACTCGATTAATGCACCAGCACAAGAACTCCAAATTTTCATATCTCCTTGTCTCATTTATCAGTGGGGAATCAACCTCATAGGTAAGATTCACCCTACCTCTGTCAATTATCATAAATCTAATATTATTGCCACATAATACTTCACCAAATGGATTAAAGCCATTCCCATGACCTACATAATCGACACAGATTTCCAAGTTCATCCTAAATTATATCATATGCCAATATGGAGTCCCTTTAGTCATTGTCACTAATAATGGTCATCCCTTCAAAAAGAAATGCGTTAGGGAACTCTATGAGAAGTTTCATACTAGCACCGATTTTCCTCTTCTTACTACCCATATAAAAATGGTCAAGATTAGACATAGAACAAAATCATCATAAAAATCCTCAAGAAGATTGTCAATCTTGTTGGTTGCGACTGACATGTACAACTTAATCATATCTTATGGGCATATCGAACCAACATCTACACACTCGCATGCACTACCTCTTATTCCCTAGTCTATGGTACCAAATCCATCCTTCCCATTGAGGTCGAGATCCTCTTGTTGAGAGTCTCCTTGCACCAAATCATTAATGGAGAAGAATACAGAGTATCCAATCTACATGAACTTGAAACAATGGATGAGCGATGCCAAACTGCCCTAGTCCATCTACAAGCATGTCAAAACTATCTTCAAAGGAACTATAACAATAAATTCAAGGGTAGGAACTTTGAAGTCAGATACTTGGTCCTTAAGCTAAATACAAAGAGCCAAAAAGAAAGCGAGAAGCCATGGAAATTTGAGCCTAATTGGCTAGGTCCCTATGTAGTTACTGTAGCTTATGAGTCTAGGGCATATTAGTTAGCAACATTAGAGGAAGAACCGCTATTTAAACCTATAAATAGCATTTAATTTCACAAATATTATGCTTAAGGGAATATGATCCTAAAAAAATAACAAAAAAATTGAATATGATCTTGAAAAAGGAACAAAAATTAAATATGATGATAAAAAAAAAGAACAAAAAAATTGAATGTGGATCCAAAAAAAGAGAAAATAGTAAAGAGAAATCATCACCCACTAGTGAAAACCTGGCAATCAGGCACTATGGGTAAGTACCATCGTGAATACCTAGCAAACAAGCACCATGTGTAGCAAGTCACCGCTCTATCATCTATCATCACTCTATCTCAATCCTATTCAAATTTGTGATAGATTTTCCATCCATCTTTCCATGAAACCCCTTTTATCCTTTCTGGCCTAAAACTAATCATTGTTTATCGTCTTTCCTTAGCACAAACCAGTCTTGTATATATGTTTTCTTGGCCACTGTACATAGTTTCATAAATTGGGGGCAACTCTTTTATCATTATCAATCAATGGAATCCTTCTCGCTACAAGAATGAAGGATAACACATGTATATTACAAAAAGTAACGAAAAAATCCCTAAATATTGTAAAAAGTCCTAAAAAAATTCCTAAAAATCAAATAATGTCTTAAAAAGAGACCAAAAACATCTAAATAATGTCTTCAAAAACATTCACTCCAAAAACATTTAGAAAACATCTTGAAGAAACCTTCGAAAAAATAAAATAATCACAAAACTCTAAACATTTCAAAACAATCAAAACTCCTAAATCAAATCATCATTTTCATTCAATCAATAAACTTATCCTTTGCAACAAATAGACATTTGAGCAGAAATAGATGGAAAACATGTAAAACACTTCCCTTATCAAATCATGCATCAATAGACAAACTATCAATCAAATCAATAGTCTGACTGACTGACTGACTTTCCATATCAATCGAACAATCAATCAGGACTATCCAACTATAATTTGTCTTATACATGGTGCAATATACTCGAAACCAGATTGTGTTCGTCTTATACAAGGTACATCATTCTTGAAACTAGAAATCATGATTGTCCTATCAAACACAAACTATCAAACTTTGACAACAGGATTAATATGGTTGTTGAATCACATGGTCTAGTGAGTGTTATCATTCATTGATTTATATTTGATCATGTTCCTATGCTACTTGAAGATATCGACAGGTGATTAGAGTGGTCCGGATGGTTCATGCACTTTTTGTTTTTATTTTTTTCTGGTGGTAGATTTTCACGATGTTCTAAACCATGTATGTTTTGGTTGTTTATGTTGGTACATTCACTTGCACAAGGTGACATGGCATCTCGATCTCATCCTTATCTCCTAGCTAACTCATCACAGAATGTCATCGGTGGCACTGCACAAGTCAGATCGCCAAACTGGAAACCCTCGAGCAGAACTGAGACTACAAACTAGTAGTCAAACTGTAAACCCCGACACTAGTTCACTTATTGACATCAATGACAACATACATTATCACCGCTTCATCATATGCCAACACCTATCACTTCTGATTCTGATGCAGAGGATAATCAACCTCTTGCATTCATAAGGGTATAGAGCAAGAAAGCTGACAAGCCTCCGGTAGAAGAGAAAAAGGTGGAGCCAAGGAGGAAGCTAGTAAGAAAGGTAACAACAACATTCACACCTTCGACAAGGAAACCTACTCAGAAGAGAAACCCTGCTCCATCCGTTCCAGCAACCCCCAACAAGAAAAAGAGAAAGAGTGACAAAGAAACTAAACCTGGTAATATGACTTATGCAGAGTTAATTGATGAGGTAACAAAAGATGGAATTTTGAAGAATGTGTCAAATTTATATGAACATTTAGATGAAAATGAGAAAAATGAAATAGAAGAAGCAATTTTGTTACATATAAACATATATAAGAAGGCTTCGGTAGAAATTTTGAAGAAAATTCCTTTATCTTTGTACAATAAATTAGATGCAAGAAGATTAGATGTAGTCAAGAGGGATAGGGAAATTAAAGAAGTTGAACTTTTAGGCATTTGTGGTTCTATAAATAATGAGGAAATGAAAAGATGTATAGATGTTTCCAATAGAACAATTTTTAGCAGCAAACCCCGACAAATAAGCTTAATGGTGGGTAGAGTAAATGAGATAATAAATGAGACTAGAGATGGTTGGGCTAAATTCTTCCAAAAGAATCCTGATTTACTTACTTCTCAAGAAAAATTTGCTAAGGCAACAACTCCCACCATTCCAGACAGATCCAAGGGAAAAGGAATTTTGGGAAGTTCAGATCAAATTTTGAATGATCGACAGATAAATCTAAAACTAATGAGAGTGTATAGACTAAACTGGCAAAGACAACATTTGTATAGCCTGACAAGGTAATATAGATAATGTACATGATACTGATAATATTGTGGATAATACTCCACTGACAGTAACAAATACTGCACCAAGTGGCGAAGCCACCGATGCAAAAGGGGATGAGAAAAGAGATACATCAGGAGAGGATAAGGAAAAGGAGACTGATAAGACACCCAATACCATACCGGCAGTTGATTCCCCAACAAAACTTTTGGCAATTGACACTTCTCAAGTTGAGAAGAAATCAATCACAAAGATGAGTCCCACGGAGCTAATGATGATGGCTACTCAAAAACTAATGAAGGAGGGATCTGCAGACAAAGGAATAATAGATCAGTCAATAACAGTTATGCACAGATTGATTCATGATTGTATGATTGAAAATGAAGCAAGCCCTTCCGACAAGCTTAAGGTATTGACAGAGCACATATCTAAAAACTTTCAATCATTACAATAGATTTCTGATCGGCAAGCATTTGAAAGATTTACTTTGGCTAAGAGAGCCGCTTTGGATCAGATTATTGAGACTGAAAAGAGGAAGAATGGGGAGAAACTTATACTTATTGAAAATTCTTTGAAATAGTGTAACAACATCTACAGGGTCTGTTGTGATATAGAAATTCTTACAACAAATGTAGATAAGAGGATAAAGGATTTACAAGATAAGATTGCTACTATTGTTAATTCTTTTGATGGACTAACTTCACTTACAACATCTATTGATAGACAAATTTTGACTTTGGAGAATCATTTTTTTTCTTTTGGAAAGGAAAGAGACAAGATTATTCGGAGAGCAAGAAGTCTCGAAGGTTTGGTGAGTCCAAGATTGCATTCACTTGGTGTACATAAGAGGGAATGCATGGATATGCTTGTGAAGCCCACACCGGTAGAAGTCACTAAGAAAGAAACACTTGCACATTTACTGAGTGGACTTGTGTCCATATATGAAACATTCAAAACCAGTTGGGATACCTATATGCAGTTACTTGAGAAAGCTTATCCGGAAATCTTGAAATTGGTCAAGCTCTGGTAAAGTAATCTGTAATTATTCATTCTTTTGCACATATTCTTAATAATTCTTTCACCGGTCTTTGACACTGATGCCAAAGGGGGAGGATATATATGTGAAAAATATGTATATAATCCTAGGGGGAGGATATCAGACATAGCATATATTGCAAACATAGTCAATCAGCTCAGGGGGGGCATATTTCAATTGAACCGGCAGGGAATCCATTTTTTCACATGAGTATTGCCATCAATGCCAAAGGGGGAGATTGTTGGCAATTGATACTCATTGGATTCATATGTTGTCATTGATGGCAACAAGATTCTGTAGAAGGCATACACCGGCAGATACCGACATTGGAGGCATACACCGGCATTGGAGTAATCAAGGTCATAACTAGCATCGACACCGACATCGACATCCAACACTTCTGTGAAGCCGACATCAGTTTGGGATCCGAAAAGTTTTATTTGTAAAACATTTTGTAATTATTGTTCAGGCCGACATTGAATATCTTTTGTAATGTATTGTAAGCCGACATAAGGCATATTGTTTATAAAGGGTATGTAAGTTAGTTTATTAGGTCATTCTGACATAGAAGAGTGTATAGGACAAGATAGTAGAATAGTGTGATTCAAAGGATATGTATGTAGATCATTTGTATGTGAAAGTTATATCGTGCAATGATCAGTAGATGGTTTGTAAAGCATTTTTGGAGAAAAGGAGGTACTGGTAAAAGGGTTGAAGAACCGGTACAAAACAAAGCTATAACCAGAACTCTTTTTGGCATAATAAATGCATTTTGTGAGCTCACCATTATTGTTTTATCTCTGCAGAAGCTTGTAGTTAGTGAGACTCTTTTGTGTTGAGCAGTGTGCTCTAGGCAGTGTGCCTTCCTACATGTGCAGGCCCCCATACTATGTAATATCTTTCATATGGCCAGTGAATTGATATTGCGGGTCACAAATCCCATCGTGGTTTTTCCTCTTTGAGGTTTTCCACGTATAAAATTATGTGTGTTATGGTGTCCATTCATGGGGCTGGTTTATTTACTTCATGTTATATGTTTCTTCATTTACCGGTTTATATGTGTATGTTATAATAAGTTAAAATCTTGTTATAGTGGCAAAACACTGATTCACCCCCTCCTCTCAGTGTTCTTGGATTCCTTCAATTCCAACAATTGGTGTGAGAGCCTGGTGCCTCAGAGGAAGTTTAACAACTTGAGGAAGATCCTGAAACCGGAATCATTAAACATACCCCCCTGATACGCATCAGAAAACGAGGAAATCAACCTAGAAAAGCAGACACAAATCTGAAATTGAATCAGGGTACATACCACTGGTTCTAGATCCTCTAGTAGCTGATAGCTCCACATGCACTCACCACGATGATTCCCCCTCTAATTAATTTGCACCATCCTGCTAACTTCTCCTCACTACAGAGCTCCAATTTTTCCTAAAGAGAGAGTGCTAATGAGCTCCAATTCTTCTACTTTGACCCGATTTACTTGCTTTTACTCGATTTGTCCTAATTTTCCCATTTTGACTTAATTCTTCCCATTTTCTGTCCAAATTATAGAATCTAACCTTCATAGAATTGGGAGAAGTCTTGTAATGAGTAGACTTTATAAAAGATTGTACAGACATCAAAAGGATCTGAAAAGAAATTGACCCATCCACATAGAATTGACAAACTTGCCAAACGAAGACAACCGTGAGACATGCGTTACCTATAACTGTACACAATGATTTATTCACAGACTTGACGGACTTGTTTAAAATCAGAGAACATATTCAGAGTTTTAGATGAACATAATTTAGTATAAATGTCAATTTTTCTACATTTTCATATAAATATGGAAATTTGGAAGAAATGTGTTTATGCTGATAAAGACTTTTTTTTATAGAAAATAAAATTATCAGTCATTGTCAAATTTCATATAATTTTATATAGAGGATTGAGAGGGCAAATAATTATAGAAATATACCAACAAGTTGATATGTTACAAGCATTAGATAGTGTCAATCACTAGTCATAACCTACTTCGATCCACTCACGGAGAATTGACAGACTTAGGCAGGCTTGTCGTATAAACCAAGGCAGCCATGACACATGCCTTTCCCACCTATTACTGCTTTTCTCCCTTCAATGATTTTGATGCAATTGCACTCACACACACTTTTTATAGAATTGTGAGACTCGCAGACTTGCCAAATGTGAGATGTGTGTTATAAAAGAAGAAATCACACTGTAAAACGTTGTGCAAAAGTCAGTGAAATACAGCTGCTCGCCATAAAAGTAGAAAACTTTTGTAAAAGTCGAATCAGCAGGTTACAAAACAAGTGCTCACCATCAAAGGTTGTACATCTTAATTATAACTTCACCCATTGTCAAATTATTCCTGATTACTACTGGAAATTGTCTCCAGTAAAGCCCCACAAATTTGAAATGCAATTTTTTTCTTCATCATAAATTATGGAATCTATGTTAGTTTGGTGATTTCTTCTTAAGTTTGAAGTTAGCACATAGTGTTTTGAATGCTATTTGTGCTTTTAGTAGATTGTATTTGTTACCATTTTGTTTAACCTCTACAGTTGGATTTAGAAATGATGCAGTGTGATGTAGCAATTAGATTTTAAAAAGATTCATATGGTATTATGTGATAGCAAATTGTTTTGCAAATATTAATTAATGTTAAATTCATCTTTGTGTATTTTATATGATGGATGTCTACATCTTGGCGAGCAAGGATGTTTCTCAAATCACATAAAAGGGGTCAATAATTGTAGAAACACCACATAGCGTAAAGTAGTTTTGATAATTGTTTATGTTCATAGGAATTGGTACCAATATATTTGTTACCAAACATGAGTCTAATAATGTAGGATTGTGAACCACTCACCTCTATTATTTGAGTACACTTTTATGCAAAACATGTTCATAGATATACATTATTCCTTATTTTAAAAGACCAAAGTGTTTTTAAGGTTCAATTAAAATATAGATTTTGAAACTTTTACACTTCCCTAAAGTTTGAGGATTCTCTTTTTAGAGTTCTAAAACTTTTAGAATTGTTATTGTCTCTACAATTTGGTGACTCTCTTTTTCTTTTGAATTGATGAACTTATTATAGATGGATGCTATGGACCTAAACCTTTTACACATATTGATCAAACAAGGTAGGTTGAATCATTCAATCAATAATCTATTGTTTGATTCCATCTAAAAACGTGTCCCTTTAACATTAAATCCCCTCTATTGAAACATGACATTTCTCTTGGGAAAATCTTTAACAATAAATATGACTTCATTGTCTTTAGAGATGCATTGGATTCTCAGTGCTCTTATTCATTATTAAATTCAAAATGAATAATGGGTTGTATCCAACTAGATATTTTGTTTGATTATAATAGAGTAGTAAAATAACCAAATAGTGATATTATTCTAATATCATTTTTTCCGTTGATTTCTAAATTTAAAATAATTAATAGATTGTATCCAAGTCAATTTTTTTAGTTTGATCTTAATAGAAGACTAAAATAAACAAATATTAATATTATTCTAATATTATTTTTAGCAAGAAATTAAATAAATTGATGAAAATAAAGGTTCACACTCAAATATATTAAATACAACGAGTCACACTCAAAAAGATCTACAATATCAATGTACATTTATTTATTTATTGAAATAAAGTAAGTTAAAAGAATAATACAAAAGAGGACAATAAAGAGACTACCGTCAATATCACTAACAAATTTCAAACAAAACAACAACAAAAAACAACTAAACAAAGAAAACTATGTGAACACAACTACAAGGCAAAGTCTTGATAAACAAGAAACATACAATCTAGTTTTAAAATAACTTTACAACCCCCCCCCCCCCCCACACACATATACATACATACATACATATATATATATATATATATATATATATATATATATATATATATATAATAAGTATACACACACATATAAAACTCAAATGATACAATTTTATGTAAAAGCTACCTGATATTTTCATATTATATATATGTATGTGTTTTTTTAATTAAAAATATAATACACAAATTATATTATTTAAATAAACCATATTAAACTATAAAAAATACAATACTAAATTTCTAAAATGTCAAACCTACACACACATATGTATATGACATATACATATACATTTTATATATATATATGTAAAAACTAACCTAGGATATATACATATACTTCTAAATTAAAAATATAATACACAAATTACATTATTTAAATAGATCATATTAAAATATTAAAATATAATACTAAACCTCTTAAAAATCAAAATCATACAACTTTATTTTAAAGCTACCTGATATGTACCTAAGATATATATATATATATACTTCTAAATTAAAAATATAATACACAAATTACATTATTTAAATAAACCATATTAAAATATAAAAATATAATACTAAACCCCTAAAAAGTCAAATGATACAATTTTATGTAGAGGCCACCTGCTATTTTCATAGGATGGAACTGCATGCATATCATAGACGTCGATTTTACTGCATGCGAATCAGAGTTTAGATATTTACTCGTCCTAGATTCCAGAGAAAGCATTTATTAATGATGCTGATTTCTCCTTGGCCTTTGAGGGGTATGGGAAGCCACAGAGCACTGAAACAACACAAAAGATGCCACCCAAAAGATGCGTCCAGAACCATAGATGAACAGATTGACACAACAGATCAGACACCACAAAAGCTGCATTTCAAGCTTCGATAGCTTTTTGGCAAACTGTGAGCTTAGAAGAAATGCTTCAGCTTTTTCTTTGTTTATTTTGTCAAAATCTGCTTTAGGACTTGCAGCTAGCATCATTCAACCCATCATTTGCAATTACTCTGACACCAAAAAGATCTTGCCCCTGATCATTAGCCACTTTGCTCCATACATGTTATTTTGAATTCAGTAAGAAAAATAAATTTTACAAAGGCGGTGAAGTGTAGTTGTACTAGCTCTTCAACCAAACTGTCATCTTCTTTTAGCAATTGAAGATTTTTTAGCAACCTAGACATGCCAACAGAAATCCCACAGCATGGAGATAGGGAAAGAGAGCCCAGTGATAAACAAGACACTGTAATAAGGACTTTTGGGTTTCGATCGGAAGGAAGATTCAAGGTCAAGCCTCATAGTTTATGGAAAAAATTCAAGAGCAATCTACAATGTCAAGGCAAATGGGCAGAAGTAAATGGATCAATGGGGGACTTGGGCACCTTCGTTCCCATTGTAATTGCCCTTACACTGGTGAATGGCCTGGATTTAGGCACCACTCTCTTGTTCACAGGGATGTACAACATAATAACTGGGTTGCTTTTTGGTGTTCCCATGCCAGTACAGCCCATGAAAGCCATTGCTGCAGTGGCAATTAGTGAAGGGAAGCATTTGAGCATCCCAGAGATAATGGCAGCAGGAATCTGCACTTCAGGAGTATTGTTTGGGCTTGGAATTACAGGGCTAATGAGGTTAGTTTATTGGCTTATTCCCCTGCCTGTGGTCAGAGGGGTGCAACTCTCACAGGGCTTGGCCTTTGCATTCACAGCTGTCAAATACATAAGAAAAGAGCAGGATTTAACAAAGGCAAAAGCTGGGGGTGCAAGGCCTTGGATGGGTTTGGATGGACTTTTATTGGCTCTTGTGTGTCTTGTCTTCATACTGCTTGTAAACGGCTCTGGTGATGATGGTGATGACTCAAGTCAAAAGACTGAGGAAATCCCACAGGTTTCAACACCCATGGATGAATCTGAGAATGCCCAAGTAAGGAAATCAGTCTGGAACTTCAAGGTTTTACGTGCAATTCCATCTGCGCTTATAGTTTTTGTGCTTGGTATTGTGCTTGCCATTGCTAGAAAGCCTGAGGTTCTTAGTCATTTGAAATTGGGCCCATCCAAGCCTCATTTGATAAAAATCTCAAGGCATGAGTGGAAAACAGGATTTGTCAGGGCTGCAGTACCCCAAATACCTCTCTCTGTCCTCAACTCTGTGATTGCTGTCTGTAAATTATCCACAGATTTGTTTCCCAACAAGGACGTGACTGCAACTTGGGTGTCTGTGAGTGTGGGGCTGATGAATTTGGTGGGCTGTTGGTTTGGGGCCATGCCTGTCTGTCACGGAGCAGGGGGCCTTGCAGGGCAGTACAAATTTGGGGCTAAAAGCGGGGCATCTGTGGCGTTTTTAGGAACTGCAAAACTGATCTTGAGTCTTCTTTTAGGGAAGTCCTTGGTTAAAATACTGACCCAATTTCCCATTGGTTTGTTGGGTGTGTTGCTTCTCTTTTCAGGTATTGAGCTCGCCATGGCCTGCAGAGACATGAAATCTAAGAAGGATTCATTTGTCATGCTCATGTGCACAGCAGTTTCACTCACTGGTTCCAGTGCTGCCCTGGGATTTGGTTTTGGACTTGTTCTCTATGTAATTCTCAAATTGGGAGAGATGGAATTTTCACACTGCATGACCATTTTCCGATCGTTGTTCAGCAGAAGAAATTTCTCGTACAACACCTGAACAAGATGGTGGACACATGGCAGGCATCAATTAGTAATTATTCTTGTTTAAATGTGTTATTGGAAGATTGTTAGCAAATAATCAGTTGATGTATCAATAATTGAGGTGATAGACTCCAAATGGCACCTTGCTAAGTTTTGAAGTACCTTTCTATGGAAGTGTGGTCCTTTATGCTATGTTCAACTTCCTTCAAAGAGCTTCTCACTTGTAAAAGCAGACATAGCAATCCCTGTCAAACACTGTATGTGTTTGATTAGCTGTAGTGTGTAGAGTAGGGTTGTATTGGTAGTGTTTCTCTACTATTGGTTGCTACTTCAGTGTAATTTCTCACTTTGGTATGTAAATATGTTCTTTACAGATGCTGAGACTGTTTTGGCATATAGCCACAACCTTCAATAGAAGCACATAGCCGTTATCTTAAAAATATTGTATGATTGTTTTTGGCTTGTGAATAGGATCAGATTTGTTAATACATTCATCATCATGTAATGACAAAATATCACCATCTTTTAAATGTTACATATACTAGCATACGTTTACTTAGGGCTGATGAGGCATAGAGTTAAAAAGCCAACATGTGGTTCGCATGAGTGCTGAAAAATTCTTCAACAGGTGTATGTATAAGTTATAAACCTCATATCCCTGCCATTAAACGAATTTCCTTATACCAACTTTTTAAAGTAGCTTTTGGTAGTCAGCATTACCACTAAGTGGCTAATTTTCTACGGTTGCCTCCATTTTACTTTTCAAGATACTTTGTAATACATAAGTTTTGCAAGATAGATTTTCTTTGATCTAGGCATATTCATGTCTTAACTAGATTTAACTTGCATTCAAAAGGAATAGTTGTTTTCCAATTGGAAATGTGAAGAGAATTGCTTATAGCATGATGAAGATCATACTGACTACTCTCTGATAATTGCTGAATGTAAATAGATTTTCTATGATTAGTGCTCTTGGAAAGTTGAAGATGATCTTTTGCTTCCCAAGCCCACGTCATCAGTATGATGCAATACAAGACAGATGACAAGCCCTAGGTTCCACGAACAGAAGATGGTAATATGGTATTTTCTATATGAAGAACATCAAAGAACTCAGCCCACATGAATTTATGTTCTTAAATTTTGGAAAATGATGTCTGTATTTGTATTTTGCAGGACGCATCTCATTTGTTTAATCCTTATATGGTATTCGATGTTTGGGAGTATCCCAAAATAAACTTTTAATTTAATCCAGGTTAGAATGAATGTTTATCAGAGTAGTAAAGTACGACAAACGATTCATAAGAATTTTTACCTAGGTGCAGCAAGTACTTCATTGAAATCAGCAAATATATTATGTTTTCTCCGTCACTAATATACAGAATTTGTCCTTGAAATTCTTGGAGAGCAAGTTATTGAAGCAATTTCAATCATATGACAGGCCATTCTTTTCTGATTATCTACGATCAACTAAACTAGAGCAATCATCCCATCAGTTTCACAAGTAGCTAAAGTAGTCAACAATTGATTCTATTCATCAATATTTCATCACATAAATCTTACCAAAAACTCACACATAATTGGTACTAATCTACTTCCTTATGCAAGGGTACAATAACTACGAAACTTAACTTTTTAGAAAATTAATTTTTTTTACTTTTACCCAAAATGAAATATCATAAAAACAGTAAATGTATACTTTTTTTTTCTTTTCATAAAAATAAATTCAAATAAAAAAATTACTATACTTAACAGAATAACATGATGAATGCAATCTATTCTTATTTTCTCATTGCATAGAGTATCATAAAACAAATCATGTAACATAAATGAGTTTTACCAGTTATCCCGCTAGGTGAGTTTTGTATCTGTCTCGCAAGCTTCGCCTGGTCAACTGCAGGAGGGATAGCATCATTTGGGTGCTACACCTCCAACCACAAACCAACGGTCTCCTGCACACCTTCCTACTAGAAGTGGCCCTACCCTTCACGAGGAGTATAGACAAAGGTACCTATGTGGTACCATCCGAGTATTGGTGTCGTGTGCCATATATCTTAATCCAACCATACCACTATAGACTTTCTTCTAAGTATGATCAATCAGGAATGATCTATGTTCTGGCTACAATTGTGAACCTGGTCCTTGTCATATGCAATGACTAATACGACACTTTGGCCAAAGCTTCATAAAAAGAAAAGTCTATGTTCACACACCCCTTACTTGACTTGGAGACTACTCTCACTTCCTAGGGTTTGGTAAATAAAAATATCAAGACCAATAACGTAAAAGAGTTTTGCTTATGTGATCACTTTATATTTATGAATAATTCCCTTTGCAATTGCAACTAGGAAGTATGGAGTTACTACCTTTAGTCCATCCAAGTTTGATAAAAGGCTTTCACTTTCATGCTCGTATTATTAAGCCAATTAACACTAATACATTTGGCCTCAAATTCCGACAAGCATTTCCAATTATCTATGGGATTTCTTTTGCTTTGTTGGATTGATTTTTTTTTTTCAAAAATTGCCCCGTGTTCGTCAGAATTTTGACGTGGTAAAATTTCACGTCGGAATTCCGATTAAAAACCAACGTCTTGAAATTTCACCTTGGCATTCCAACAAACATGTATTTTACCTATTGATCGACATATGTTCATCCGATGATTTTCACAACCTCTGGATGTTTTCTTACTCATCGAGATAACATAAACCGATGACCTCTCTTCCTATTGATCGGTGCGAGTTATCCTGCTAGTCTCATCAACCATCGAGATAGGTTAAAATGTCTTCAAGCGATGGGCATGATTTCCCCGATGTCTCTTCCCTCGGCATACCTCCTCCTGATACGTTATGTCTCCTCAGCATAATCTTTGACCCTATATCGTCTTAACCTTTGTTGATGCTTTTTACTTTTGCTAGTGTCTATCGAGAAAAGTCTTACCGATAGCATCATCGACCATCGACAATACATGATCTTTGCTTTGCCACTAGTGTGCGTTATGCCGATGGACTTCTCCAATGTATTATATCCCGCTGACATGATTCTAGTTGTGTTACCATCGGGTTGACTTTTGCCGATAGTGGAGATTTCGTATTTCATGCCAGAGTTCCGACGAACACGTGGTTTTTTTTTTTTAAGTAACTACGCGCCATCATTATATGCCGGCTCATTAGGGTGCGAAAAATTGGGAGGAAGCGGACACAATTGCTGCAGATAGATGTTGATGAAGAATTCGCCCGTGGCAACGGCAAGCGACCTTTACTCGTTCACAATCCGCTCTCTCTTTCTCATGAGTCCCTGTTGAGAATCGAACACGGAACCTCTTCCTTGCAAATTCGTCACACATGGGAAGCAACCCATTGGAGCTGGAACCAATAAACCCCAAGGAATTCACTCTACTTTTACTCACCAAATTCAAATTGAAGAAAATCGCAACAGCAGACGGCGATGCCATTGATCCACAACGGCCATCACCATTATTGTTACTACCTCTTACCTCCTATGCTTCATGTTGTGTACTGTACAAGAGGTTAGTCCTTTTGTTCTTGTCATCAAGATTTTTTTGCAAGTTCCTTTTCTTTCCTTGCATTCTCTTCTTTACTTTGTTTAATGGTATCGGCTTTGGAAAAATATGGATCCTCAACCTCCCTTACCTCTCCATTTTGCAGCTGCCAGTTATAAAGACAAGTCACTGGACATACCAATCGCCCCAGTTATGATTCACTATCCTTCTGTCATCAAAATATTTAGGTCTTGATAAAGTTATAATTTGACCTTGTGAAATGAGAATCCCAAACAGAAGTCCATAATTGAACATGTTGCTCCTCCCCTTGGTTGTTTCTGACTTTAAGTCTCAATTCATCGAGCCACATACCCCTAAAACGTCCATAGAATAAGATTAAATGCATCAATAATGAGTAAAACTTAAAATTAGGGCAATTATTAGGGCACATTTGCTCCAGATAGATGCTCGGCAGCAACTGTACAAGAGGTTGGCCCTTTCATTCTTGTCATTAAGATTTTTTTACAAGTTCCTTTTCTTTTCTTGTATTCTCTTGTTCACTTTGTTTAATGGTATCCGCTTTGGCAATATATGGATCCCCAACCTCCTTAACCTCTCCATTTTGCAGCTGCTAGTTATAAAGACAAGTCGCTTCATATCTTCTAGAGGGGTGAACAATTCTCTGCGACTGTAAACCCTTCCAGCCCTCAAAATAGCCCTTTGTATGGAAGCAACTTTTCTAGGTCCAAGGCTAGCTACAAATCGCAGAGGAGAAAACATCCATTCATGTGATACTACTAGGTTTATGTCAACGCCAACTTGGTTGGTTACTATAGCCATTACATGTTCGACAATTCTCTATGACTGTAAACCCTTCCAGCCCTCAAAATAGCCCTTTGTATGGAAGCAACTTTTATATGATTATTTAGGACTCTATGGGCAGTTGGTTGTACAATTTTCCCCACTGAAAGGGTCTCTTCATTTTCTCTAGTTAGCAGATAAAATTCCTCATCCTGGGATGGCTCTTTATATCATAGTAGCAAACATTGTTTGGGGAAAAAATCGGCAAACCAAAAGTATTAGATTTTTAAAAAAAAAAATCGGGATAAAATTAGAAAAAATCATATTTAAAAAAAACATAACAAATTGAAGGCATAGAGACTAAAACTATTTTTTAAAAAAACTTAAGGGTATTTCCATAGCTTAGAGATATAAAGAGCAACTAAAATAGAGTTTAACCCATGAATTGTAGAAAATTATTTTTTGTTGTTTACATTCATATTGCCGATTCAATCTTTATGTCAACAAGAGTTTCCCGCTTTTTATTAGATGTCTATTGTTCCACACTTCTAGCATATTCATCAATAACAAGGGCCTTTAACACATGGGGATATTTTTTGACATGTTCAACTGTCATTTCTTGTGTTTCCTCATCCATATCATCTATATCCTGTCTTGCATCTTCACAGTATACATCCTCAGTCATTTTCTTGGCTAGTTCATGTGCATCAATAAAAATGGGAAAAAAAATCAGATTTAAAAAAAAAAACATAACAAATTGTAGGCATAGAGACAAAAACTATTTTTTTAAAAAACTTAAGGGCATTTTCATAGCATAGAGATATAAAGAGAAACTAAAATTGAGTTTAACCCATGAATTGTAGAAAATTATTTTTTGTTGTTTACATTCATATTGTCGATTCAATCTTTATGTTAGCAGGAGTTTCCCGCTTTTTATTGGATGTTCGTTGTTCCACACTTCTAGCATATTCATCAATATTAAGGGCCTTTAACACATGGGGATATTTTTTTACACATTCAACTACCATTTCTTGTGTTTCCTCATCCATATTATCTATATCTTGTCCTGCATCTTCATAGTATACATCCTCAACCATTTTCTTGGCCAGTTCATATAACACAAGTTTTGGAAGAAAATTATCATAACTTTCATTTGAACCGTTGGATCTTTCTATAAATTGGGGGATAACTCTATAACAATGATTTCAAGAGACTGACCGGAGCGATTGGCTTTAGTGCAAGTTAAGGGCATCATTTTTTAGGTTTTTCTTCCTCAAAGTATGGTCGATGTCTATTAATTTGTTGTCTTGTAAGGGTGTTTTGAAGATTGAGAAGAGAATTTTGATGGGTATTAATCCCATTTTTGTCAAGTATGCCTAATTGGAATTGAATGTTTCCAAGGTTTATGTCACTTCAATTAAATAATTAGTGAAAACTTTGAATTGCTTGCTTGTAAATGAATGATTTAAATAAAAGGTTACTTTATTATAAGTATGATTTCTTAATTGAGATTACTCTAAAAACACCTGATTAAATTATCTTCAAACAATAGTAGACCAGTGCCTTCACCCCTGACATAATGTTGTAGTTAGTCTTATTGAATTTCTTTGCTCTGAAAGACCAATAAGATAGAATGAAGCTTGACATCCAATCCTTCAAACTGATAATCAAATTGAAACTTAACCCAAACTAAAATAGCATAGGATAATACATTGAAACAGTCTAAATGGATAGATTTATCACAGGGAACTAATCAAACAATTAAAAAGATAAATACCATCAGAGATGAAAAACACTTGATCTTTGTATTGAAATAAACATAAGATAATCAACTGATTACATATAGCACAATGTCTTTTCCCCAGTTTGGCATTTCCAGAAAATAAACCAAGATCATCATGTCAAAGGCATCTATATGAGTTGTAATCAAAATATAATATGCAGTTAGTCTTATTGAATTTGAAGCTTGCCAACCAATCCTTCAAACTGATATTCAAACTGAAAATTAATCTCAATCATAATAACATAAGATAGCACATTGAAGCAATCTAATTGAATAGATTTATCATAGGGAACTAATCAATCAATAGAAAAAGTAGATACCATCAAAGATGAAGAACACTTGACCTTTATATTGAAAATAGATAATAAAACCAATGGATTTCAATAAATATTGTCATCCACCAACTTGATACTGTCTTTCTTAAAAAATAAACTGCATAAGCACTGCATAAAAGATTGTCTTGACAGAGTAAAAAGTATAGATGAGATCTGGTTCCACAATGAAAGGGAATACCATTTCATATGGAATTAAACTTAAACAAGTCTAACTAAAGACTAACTACCTAAAAACTGACATTTCCTTGAGACATTTTTAAAAATCAAGTCTAATCTCACAACATCTTGTCACATTTCTAAATGTGCTCCAGGTATTTTTCCGACTTGTATGTATCTGCATCATGAATTATGTCCCTGGCGATGATCTCCAGTGTGACAAAATTCTCCATCTATTCTATAGTCTTTTTTAATTCAATTCTATCAGTCTAGGCAATATTAAGGGTGACATTGAGAAGACTAGATGGCATTCTGAGATCCATTTATCCTTATCTTTAATCTCACCTTTCTGATAAACCAATTCTAGGAAACCGTCGCGAGTTATGTGCTTGCACTAATCATACTCAATTTGTAACTGTTCATCAAATTTATTGTGTCTTCCCAACAACTTCTTTATCTTTTCAATCTCCTCATTTTCTGCTTTGGCTACTATTCTATCATGCAGTCTAGTCCCCAATCTGTTTTAAATCATGTTGTGTGAGACTGCATTATCCATGTTCTTCTGAAAAACTATCTAGAACTCTTCCAGAAATCCTTGCAAAGTCTCAAATTTTTTGGTTAACAATACAGAGGCATTATATATCCTCACACTTTGCATCTGTTTAAGCATCTTCTTGTTTTTTTGTTGTAATTCCTCACACTTTTTCTTCTACTATGAGTTATCACTAGAAAGAACTATTAGCACTGGTTGTCCACTTGTTCTCAGCAATTCTTCATACAATCATTTAAATTGGTTTCTTTCTCTTACTGTCCTGACCATTTGTGCCTTGTTAAACTTTGAGATATCTAATCCAATATCTGCAGAAACGATGGGATCAATCTCCCCAACTTTAAGCTTCATCATATGGCCAAAGACCTTATCAACATCAATAATCTTAGGTATTTTATGAGGAGGATATAAAGCCCATAACAATAAGGCTTCCTCATCTTGATCGAACCTTGACCCAATGAACACATCATTTACACCTTGCATATCTAATTTAAACTCCTTATCCTCTGAATGTAATAAACTATCAAAAATAAACAAAGCACTAAGATCCCATCTAGGAAATAAGATCACTCTAGCCTCTGTAAGAATTTGTTTCCCCTTTTGAGGAGTCATGGCCAATTCAACATCTATTTGTTCTTGTAACTTCCTCAAAAGTTCAGCTTCATTTTCTGGTGTAATGTTGGGAATAGAATCCCTCAACTTCTTTCCTTTGAAATTGTACAAAAATGATTTAAATTCTTTTGATTGTATAAACACATCATTTGCAACAAAGGAAGAATATTCCTTGAACCTGGAATCAGCATAAACCTCCAATTTGGTCATAATTTTGTCTTGCACATTGGGCTCTTCTTCCCTTACTGGTACTTGATACCTAGAGATGGCTGCATTTTCATCTGATTCACTTTCTGCTTCCTCCTCCTTGGCTTCCATTTCCTACAATCTTTCTCTCTTTTCTGCCAATTCTCTGTTCAATCTATCAATTACCTCTTGGGCTTCTGCATCCTCCATATTTCTAAACATATCTTCAGCCTCCAGACTTGAGTGCAGATAATCTCCCAAGTTTTGCTTTTTCTTGCAAGAATGGATATAACCTTCAGGATCATAATTCTTCCTGGCATAGTGCTCAAATAATTTGTATTCTTCCCATAATTTTTTATCAATTATATCATAAGCTTTAGTAGACACTATTGTAAAATCTCCAAAACTTAGTGTTCTAGGCAGGAAGGCTTGTTTGCACTGATCCGCAAAATGTTTAGCATTTGACACACTCAACTGCCTTACAATCTCTAAGTAGGCTATTCTTTCTGGAACTAATTTAGGCAACATATAAGGGCTTCCCTCAAATCCATATATTCTAAAACATGTGAAATCTTTGTTTACAAACCAGTCTCCCCAGTTATGGTCAACAATTCACCTTTCATCACAATCCTTAGTCCTTAAAAATCTCTTAATTCCATCAGAGATAGATCCTTCACATGGAACCCCATATATCTTGTACAGTGGTTTCACTATAAGTTCTTCAAACTTAATATAATTGAATTTCATATACTGAGAATCCCAAAGAGATGTCCATAATTGCACGGGTTGTTCTTCACCTTCCCTGTTCGTTGTATTAAATTTTAATTCTTCTGGCCACAAACCCTTCACATGTCCATAGAACAAAACTAAATGCATTAACAGTGAATAAAATTTGTAGGTAGGGTTCCTATTATCTTTAAGGTTTAGAAAACCTTCATGTAACTTCTCTACCAGATATGCAACATAGTCAAAAGGCCTGGGCTCATACATTTGTATGTCAGAAGCTAAAACCAATGGCCCGGTACTCGCCAAATCAGACACCTCGACTCCTCCTACTTGCCTGCATGACATATATGTATACTACAAGTAGTGTCTAAATAAATCAATGCTAAATGGTGGCCCATCTTCCTCAGTCAATTTCCCTAGTTGCGTTTTATGAATATCAATTTTCCAACCAGGGTATGTAGTGTCCATCCTAAGATATTCTTCCTCTAACTCCCCAAAGGACAGGGGTTTTTCAGGGTTGGGATCTAAATTAAAAACTTCATTCACAGTACCCATGGAAAACCTAATGAATGCATCAACATTTGGGAATTGAATGTATCTCTTCATGAAATTGTAATTTCTAACTAGAACCTCCAATAACCTTATATTCACAAAGACATTTGGGACAATTAAATTACCCAAATTCATCATCCAAGGATTGCAAAGCGGCATTTCCTTGTTTCTTCTCAGATAATGGAATAGGAACAATTTTTGTCCCCTCACCTTAGTCCAGACATCCCTGATCTCTTTGTATCTATCTTCCAACTAGTCCCTTCCAGGAAGGTGCTACTTTAAGCTTTTGGACTTCGGGCTAGGTGCTTGTATTTGATGATTCATGTCTTCATTCAGTCTTCTAATAGGAGACACATCCTCTATATTACTCTTCTTTCCCTTAGATTCTGAGCTCTTTGTTGCCCTTTTCTTTCCAGTTGAACTTGAAGTGTCCATCTCTGTAATCATAATTCTTCGCTCTGGTTTTCGGAAACTCAATGTGTTCTCTCTGTGAATTATCTTTCACTTGTGTGATACTCAGATTAGGCAATTTTAGTTTATATGCCCAATGCATCTACATACTGATTTGAATTGATGATTTTCTCATAAAATTGCCTTGTGTGAACCATAGATGTACCTGCTGCAAGCATTAAATAAAAAATCACTATTTTGGTTTTGAATTTAGTTGTGGCAATGGCTCGATGACATGTGTCTCTTCAATGTATACTTCCGTTTGTGCCACCTACAGAACCCTTCTTTTATTTTGGTGTTTTACTCTCCTTTATCGGGATATCCTTAGCCGATAACTTATCTTTTGCTGTATCAGTGTAAGTCAACCCGATACTCGCATCGGGCATCGGGTTAGATCATTAGATGTCATAGTGATTAGTATTGTTTCCTTGATGACTTTCTCCTTTGGCGCAGCTCTTCCCATTGTAGTTGGTTCCATCGTCATAGGTCTTCCCGATGACATCCTCATTCCACTTAATCGACCAACTCTTCCATCAAGTATATGGATAGCTTGGAATGAATTACAACGATAGGCAAATATTTCCCGATGAAGTATGTTTCATTGGTACATGCTTTCCCAATGTCTTTTTCGAGCATCGAGGTAACTCAAAATAACACATCCTGACCCCTTTGGTTATGTTGATGACCTTCTTTTTTTTATAACCTTTGCCAATGGATTTTATTTGTTGACCTTACCGATATATGATACCCTCATCAAATGTTGGTCTTTTTTGTTCAAGTGTTCTTATTAGGATAACTTAACCCGATAATGCAATTTTCAATTATTTGTAACTTTTACTTCTTCTTAGGAATACGAATATTAATAATCTTCTTAATGGATTCAATATAAACTAAACAAAACCTCTAACATACATAGGAGCTCTGCCTTTTCTCATTATGTTCCTTGAGATGCTTTTGAAATATACATTTTGCCAAGACTTGTCAAAGTGAAATCTCATCCATGTCAACCATCACATAAAACCCAATAGTAACTATTGTTATGATAGAAAGTGTTTAATGTATAAAATCAAAAGAAAAAATATAAGAGAAAAGCATTTTTAAGAGCATAATTAATTTGAAAAATTATGTGTTATCAGATCTTATCAGAGTGCTTTGACATTGTTGTAATATAGTTGTTGCTCTTGTGATATGTCAATGACTGTTGTTCATGATGTTACTGTGTTGAATGTTCAATGGTTTTGGTTCGTTTTGCAATTTTTCTATGTTTAAGTATTTCAATTTGGTATATTATATTGAAACATCATTTCATAACTAACATTTCAAGTTCTTTATAACTAGTTCTAAGAAGACTTCCGTACTTGCGACATCATTTTGCTTAGTCTGTGAAGGTTATAGACTGAAGTTTTGTAATTTGAGTATGGAATGTGAGTCTACGAAAAGACTCAGTAAGGGCCCTTTCTATCCCTTGATACTTCTCTAAATTTCTAATCCTCCAAATGTACCTAATAATTTCACATGAAAGCAAATTCCAGAACTGATTAGTGTCTTTTTAAAGTCCTTTAATAAAACTAGATACAACATCAAGTATGCTAATATGCCAAGGAATAATAAACCCAAACCTCTTTAGCTACAGAGAAGTCAAAGAAAATATGTCTAACTGTCTCTTTAACCTTGCAAATGTTACACAAATCATTAGAATGTTTAGATCTGATAGGTAACTTATCAAGTAGAAGCAACCATTTAAAAGCTTTCTTTTTAGGAGCAACAAGAGAGTTCCAAATATTCTTAAACAACTTGCCCCATTGCATAGGGGGTGAATTAGAATACCAAACAGTATTAACATGATTAACAATACTCTGATTATACATCAAAGAATTATAAATAGAAATAGATTTAACATCACATCTTTTGGGTAACTACAAGGAGATCATACAATTTTAAGCATTTTCCCCCTTGATTTTTGGTAAATTTGCAGTTTATAAATGTGGACTGTGTCTACTATGGGATGAAATTGTTTGCTCATTTTGCTAGGAACCTGGGTTCTGATTATTTTTTCATTTTGTCCATTATCATTGCATTTACCTGAGGAGGACTTGAATCAAATAAATTGGGAAGGTGAAAAGGCCATTTATTCAAATTGAAAATTTAGTTAGCAATTACATACTAGATATAAAAGAAACACCACATGACAAGGACATAATGCAAGTGATTTACCTTGTGGAAAACTGAATTAGGAAACAACTCTAATAAATAATCTATTATCATCAATATAATAGTAAGATCCCCTCTAGGAAGAAACTCTAGACACCTTATAAAATTCAAATGTGTCCTCACTTCTCCAAGTAATTTTGTCTTACTTGTAACATAGTGAATTACTAAAATTATGAGTTCATTCCATTCTCAAGGATCACTATGAACACCTTAAGGCACCCTCTCACTTATATAGAAGGTGATAATTTTAGTGATCAGAAGTAATAATAAAACTCATAAATAAATAATACAAGCAAAAACACAAGACACCACATGCAGATTACCTTGGGAAAACCTCCAGATTGGAGGAAAAACCCAGCATTAAGTTCAGATCAAAGCTTTCAATATAATGTTCGGATTACATGAGCAGATATTAGATATACTTATATGATTGGTGACTAATCACAATCACTAACTAAAGTCTAATGTGAAGCCCTACATTCAGTACCTAATCCAACGGATGCAAATCTGACTGTTGAATGAGTTGTCCTCAATGAATCTACCTGATTCACTCAAGTTAACTGCACTCAGAATAATTCCAATGCACAGTTGATGGCGCTTATAATCATCTCACTCCAACTGTTTGCCTCCTTAAGTATTTTTTTAGACGCCATTATGAGGGCAGTTCTATTGATGCCATTTAGCACCTGCACTCAACATCTTTTGTTGGGAGGGAGAGAAAGAGGGAGGGAGGAAGAGTTGATGGGAGAGGAAAAAGAATTTATGGTGAACATCTAATGATTGAACATCTATCTCAAAAGAATTTGTGACTACTATCTATATTAAATACGTTCTCTATTAAGTTCAATGTTTTAAGATGAAAAAGAAGAGTTAAATGGTATTGGTTCGATTTGCAATTTTTTCATAGCCTGATTTTTTTGCCTATGAAGAAAGACCATGCCAGATAATATCAGTGAAGAACAAAATAAGGAGACAATCGCTAGATTGTGGTCTAACTTGAAAAGAAAAGGTGATGGAAAATGTTAATGTCCCTACAAAATTTGTAAGGTCTTAAAGACTAGAAGACTTCTAATCAAAACAACTAAAAAATATTGTAGGCAACATGGTCACATTGAAGAGGGGCATGATTATCATCCATTGGTAAGTTTTTCATTATATCATTTTAACAATTTACATATATAAGAAATCACTTGATGTTGAGATCATGATCATGATTTATTTATGTTGATCATTTTTATATAGGTCGAGCACCCCAGGGCACATGATATGGACCAACACAACCTGGAGAATATGGTTTTCAAAGTGGAGGAACATGGAGGTGTGAATATCAAAGCTAAAGATAATGATCCCATTGAAGATGACGATCATGCACCAGAAAACACAATTGAAGATGATGGTACAAATACATTGATCCAAGACACATTTAGTACTAACATAGGTTATCATGATGGTCAAGATGACCTTGATGTTGTTCATGATTTACCTCTACTTGAGAAGGCATATGAGGCCCTTTACGAAGGCTCCCAAACAACTCTTCTCTCTGTTGTATTGTTGTTGGTGAACTTGAAGGTTATGAATGGTATATCCAACATAACAATCTCACGTATGTTAACTTATGTCATATATGTCATTATAGTTAATAAATGGTAATCATGTACAATTAATATTCTTTATATTAACAAATTATATTTTTTGCTTTAGATTGATAGGTGAGTTTTTGTTACCACCATCAAATATTCTACCTTGCTCATACCGAGAATTATTTGCCATTATGAAAGATATTGGAATAAAGTATCAAGCAATAGATGCTTGTCCCAATGATCATATTATATATCATAAACAAAATGAATTTGGAACAGAATGCCCTAAATGTCATATGAGTAGATATCGAACAGGTCAAATAAGAAAAAAGGTGCCTCGCAAGGTTCTTCGTTATATTCCCATTATTCCATGTATGCAATGATTATTCAGGTGCACTAGCTTGGCACAATTTATGGATTACCATGCATGCGATAGAAGTCGAGATGACATTATTCGAATTCTTGCGGATGGTTCAACATTTATGGACATAGAGGAAAAGTGGCCACACTTTAAAGAAGAACCTCGTAATCTCAGGCTTTCATCAGCAGCGAATGATGTCAATCCATTTGGAGAGTTGAGATCTGTTTACTCGATGTGGCCTGTTTTTGTTATCAACAATAACATTCCTCCATGGATGTCAATAAAGAGGCAGCACATAATGTTGGCAATGATTGTTCCAGGTATTTTCTAATTTAATAGTCATTTACATTTAATTAAAAATATTGCAATAAAATGGTCATAATAATTATGTAATGTTGTTGTTGATTCAACTAGGTAAGTACCAAGTTAAAGATATGAATGTATATATTGAGCCTCTTATCGACGAGTTGTTGGAGTTACGTAATGGTGTCACCATGTACGACGTATCTAGACCACTAGGACAAACACAATTTCAATTCTATGCAATGCTTGTATGGACAATACATGATGCCCTAGGGCTAACACATTTTTGTGGTATGTTATAGTGTTCAAGTTGCGCATAATAATTATAATTATAAAAATTTATATATTTAATCGAACTATACATTATCTTCTAGGTCTTCAAACAAAAGGAAAATTTGCATGTCCAGTTTGTGGCCCAAAGATGAAATCTCGTCATTCAAAAAGTTTAGGAAAGCAGGTGTTTGATGAGTATAGGCACTTCCTCCACAAAAATCATAAGTATCTGAATACTGAAAAACATCTTTTCAATGGGAAAGAAGAGACTACATCAAAGCCATGAAGAATGACACTTCACCTATGGAAGTTGGAATATAATAGAATTAATAGTCAAGGTAATGTCATTCCATCTAATGGTTTATGTTTTGAATTTGTATTTGTCTATCGCGTTTTGTTTACTAATGATGTAATTGAGATCGTGAAGGTCATCAAGGCATGGATGGCCACCTTCCAAAGGGACTAAAAAGTTATCCTAGACAATTTAGTAGGCTGCCCTACTACGAGTAGCTACAAATTGTGCATTTGTTTGATACTATGCATATTTGAAAGAATATAACAGAGACATTATGGAAAATATTGGATGGAAAGCGTGACAAAGAAAAATTTGTCAAAGTTTGTAGTTACATTTAGGAATCCAATCATGCAATGAAAAATATCATTCAATCAAATAGCAGTGGAGACCAGATTAATATAAGTGCCCTTCATTGGTTATTAACGAAGCAGCAAAGCAATGCTATAAAAGAATTCATACGAAAAATTTAATTTCCCATAGGATTTGCTGCAAACATAAACAATCTCATATCAAAGAAAGTTGAATTTGGGCCAGGGATGAAAATGCATGATTGGCATACCTTCATTAAGGTAATTCATGTTCTTGTGTATTTACTATATATTTGTATATTGTGCATGTACTTTTCATTGCATTATGTTAGAAAACAATGAAAAGATCATTTTATAATTGTTGCAGTACGTTCTACCTCTATCTCTCCCAGACCATTTCGACAATAATGTCAAGCAAGTTATATATGATCTTGGAAATTACATGAGGTAAGTAGTGATGTTTGTTCAATTTGTTGTATAGATATTGTATTTGCGATTTGTTTTACTTGTTATGTAATATATTGTATATTATTTTGTAAAGTCTCGTTTATATATTTTTGCGTCTTGAATCTCTTGTAGGTGGTTGTCATCGAAAGAAATCCATAAAGAAGATATAAAATATTGGAAGAGAAAAATTCCTCATCTAATGTATGAAATGCAAAAGTGTCTACCTTCAACTTTTTTCAATGCACAAGAACACTACCTCATACACCAAGTTGAGGAGATTGAATTGTGTGGACCTGTACACACTAGGTCAATGTGGATGGTTGAGAGGCACTTGAAATTTTTGAAGGCTTTGGTTCGACAAAGAGCATATCCTGAGGGTTCTATGGTGGAGGTATATATGGTATACTAGACTATGGTCTACATTACTGAATATCTTCCTAAGTTTGCAACAAAGATCCACGTAGATCGCATTTGGGATCCCAACCCCATTAACAAATTCGAAGGGGAGTACTTGGTGGGGAAAGGTAGATTGAGGAAAGTGAGAGGTAATTATAAGATGTTATTGTAGATAACTAATTCTTAATCTTCAAAATAAATCGGTTGTAAGTCATATATTTATTTTTTGTACTATTGGTCGAGAGTAGGATGCACTACATTTATATATTACAAACAATCTTGCTTGGATAACGATATGGATTGAATGATGTCAACATTGTGGTCGCACATTAACATGGGAAGGTGTGTCTTCATTGGTTAAAGAATCTCATCGTAATAGAGATTCTAATGTTACGCAAAGGGAAATTGATTTAGCATATGGTTTAAAAGATAAACAGGTACATATAAATTTATTAATCACCCATATGTTTATCAACTCACGATGCAATAATTTTTACATGTTTGACATATTGCAGGTCAAACACCACAACGCTATGTGCTTCAATGGTCATAAATTTCCCATCAAAAATCTGGATGACATGAAGAAAACTTGTGATTCTAGGATAACTGCAATATTTGAGGTGACCAATATTTCATCTAGAAATGACATACATCATCAAGAGTCTCAAAATCGATACTATGGCATTTTGGATGATATACTTGAGTGTGACTTTAATTCCTTCAAATTAGTTATGTTTGTCGTCAAATGGTACAAGCTACGATTGAATAAAAATGATCCTGATAGAACTGTTATTGAACATGATAATGGATTTACAATGGTTAATACAAGGTCGTTTGAGCCAGTTGGCGATGAGCCCTATGTTCTTCCAACCCAATGTGAGCAAGTATTTTACTCAAAGATTCCACATAAATTGGGTTGGTCATTTGTGTTAGACATGATCCAAGAGGAAAGTCGATAAAGTATAATATGATGAAAGAAGAAGATACCGAAGAAGTAGAAGATGGTGTAGATGATGATCATGATCAACCGTTAGTCGATGATGTTCCTAGCGGAAATGTTCACGAAGAAGAAGCTAATGATAATATTGTTGTTGCTGTTGATGATGGTGATGGTCATGGTCATGGTCATGGTCATGATGATGAATTGGATGAAGAAGAAGATCAATGATATGAATGAAATGTATGATGTATGCGATTAGTATATTATTTATTTAATATTAATTTCTTGATAGAAATTTATTTGACTTATATGGTTACATAATTAATTCATTATGTGGACTGTTTATTAGCTATGTGATGGATGGTGATTTATGATATATATTTGATTGATTACAAGTTTATGATGATACATATGTGATGCTTATGATGCTCAATTACATACATGATGATACATATGTGATGCTTATGATGCTTATGATTGTTACCTATTTTCGCTACTAGCTCAATCAAGTAGAGTTGTGATATTTTACACAAGCAAGAAGGTGCTTTTTTTATTCTGCTAAATTGCATTCGTGATTATTTGAAAAGAAAGACAAAACATATCAATATCATTTTTATGGCAGAAAGATGTAGGAGATATCATATCAATATGGCTCAGAAGGAGAAACAAGTGCTAAGTATGAAAAGAATACATGTTTTTGTTTAACTTGTTTGCTCCATGTGCAGACACAGGGAAAATAACTTTTTGTTCATTGAATTATAGCATGTGGGGTAAAATGTGGCCCCCACAAGGGTTGAGCCTAGCATGCTGGTGGAGATGGGTGTTTCTTTGTAGTTTTTTGAATTTTTGCCTTATCGGCAAGACCTACCTCGATCGACAAGATGACCCGATGAGTAGTGCAAAGCGCAGAATGTTGTTATCAACTAAAGGGGAGTGCTTTCATGTTATCTCGATGACCCAATGGAAAGGCTCAAGCGTAGACTATTTATCCCACATTGGTTGCGCGGAGGAAATTTATCGCATTTATATGCAAGGCCACATATATCCTTAGTGTCAAAGCTTAAGGGATTTTGGCAAGTTGCAGCTCAGCGTTGGCGGGCCCCCCGCGTGCGTGCACGTCTCAAAGCGGCCAAATTTTGTAGTAAAAGGGAAAATTAACAGGTGATCAGGTTGCAAAGGATATGACGGCCATCGCCATATCGCTATGTGAAAGTGCTCAACTGTTAATCTCCATGACTTAGTGACTAATGAGATGGTGTCCAGTGGCAGAATCACAAACTGACACATGGCAGACAACTGGCAACCAGATGGTGGCCAATTGGATGTGCAGTCAAACCAAAGAGTGACCTATCAAACAAATCTTGGCATCAATGGATCTCTAAATAATTTCACTGAAGGCATTGGTTTCATCGAAACAAGAGGTATCGATGAAACTACAGTTTCGATGAGACATGAAAATTATTCATCGAGGGAGTAATCTGGCCGAAAGAATGATATCCAATAGAACCACTAGCAACATGGCGGTCCAGGTGGATCCGTGAGCAGGTCGTAGGCTGATGCGTGGTAGGCTCGGCAAACAAGTGGTGCCCAGGCGAATCTCATGAGCGAACCAGTGGTTGATGCGTGGTGACACCGTGGCATAAGAGAGTCTCGCTCAAAGAGATTAACCAGCAAGCAAGTCAGAAAGATCAATGGTGATCAAGAAAGATCCAACGGTCGTCGCTATACCATTATAGAAAGAAGCTCACCAGTTATCTCTGCGACTTGGTGACAAAGAACGTGCAAAAAAGGTGAGTGGCTCACGTGAGATAAGGGCCACGCAAGTCAACGATCGTCGCTATACCACAAGATGAAGATGCTCAATAGTTATCCCCTACGACATAGCGACTAGCAAAGTTTCAGTTGAGGTGACCATCCAGGTGGGATCAGATGGAATCAAGATGTGCCACGTAGCGGAGCACAGAAAGTTATCATCGATCATCAAAAGTCAGCATTTGGGAGCGTGCCATCGGATATCGGTGGGAGTGTTTTGACACTACGCCGATAACTCGATAAGAAGGTGCATGAGTTGTAAACTGTCTGTAAACGAATGACTCAAAAGCGAGCCTAAGTTCGGTAGCGTCCAGGTGAACTTGACGCTAAATGATGAGAAGTCATCAGTTTTGGAGGAGTTTTTCTTTCAGTTAGAGTCCTGATTTGGTGGAGAGATGACAACACGTGTTTTTGGGAGCCAAAATTCATTTTTGAATTTGGAAAGCTTACTTGTATAAGAGACTTTTTGTCATTTCTTTTGGGGGGGGGGGGGGAGTTTTGGTACTTGTTTAGCTGCAAAGATTCATGCTCCTGTAACTCATTTCTTATGAGTTTTTGAGATTTGTAATACAGATAACTCCTATTGATCAGTAAAGAAGTTCATTTTCCTTCTCAGATTTGTGTTGTTCAAGCATTGTGTGTGAGTTCTTAAAGTGAATTATTGTGATTTTTATAGAATCCTTCTTTTCATCTTATTGCCTCAGTGTTATGATCATATGAAGCATGTTATAGTGTAGGTCAGTGAATGTGTTGTTATATTTAATGTTTGAAGCTATGAAAATATCAGTGTTTTCCTCCTGCAAACATATAAAAGTTTAAACCTTTCATATGAATCATTTTTGCAAGCATGCATATTTGAGTTGTGAGATTACAAAGCTTCATTATCTGAGTGTTTTGTGAGGCTTGTAAGCATTTTCATGTCAGTTTCAGTCATTGGTGGATCACCTCTTTAGCTATAGTTTCATTTTATGCATATCCTTCTTCCCTTTTCTCAGAAATTCAATTAAGTTTTTAGGTGATCTTATAGGAAATTGGCCTATAATCCAGAGGTCTTCTCTCATAATAGGATACCCACAGCCTGAGAGTAGTCCAATGTGTCACCGGATTGCAAGAAATTCAAGCTTGCATCAGGTGCAAATCCATGTGACAACAATGATACATATGTATTTATTGTTTATCAAATTACAATGTAATGCTTATGATGCTCAATTGTTGGTGTTGATTTCATGTATATATTTTGTGTCATGCTGCCACCCTTGGTCGAAATAGGTAATTGACTATAGACATTGTCAACCCTTTACTTGAGGATCTTGCATAGTCTACATAAAGTAAAGGTAAGGAATAAAAAAATATACAATGATTATGATGACTGCATATTGTTCATGTTGTGTACTATGTAATTTTTAGTATATGTATCATGTAATTTTTAGCTAACATAAGATAATTGAATTACATATGTAGGAACCTGAACCCCTTTGACGAGGATCCTGCACAATCTCGTGGATCGACATGTATAAGTCAATACACCCTATAGAAACAATTTATTTTAAAAAAAATACTAGGAAAGCAAACTTCCTCAGTTTTTCAAACCTCGACATTAGCATCAAATCTAATACAGTTATCAACACTTGAGGCTCCAGTTGGACTTATTCAATTTTTAATCCTAACATCAACTTTAGGGCCGACTTCTTCATCAACATTACCCTCATTTGCAAAATATCTCTCTCATTACAAACTAAATCTCTCATTTGATGGAGTGCAGGTATCACCAAATAGGTATTTCTCATATGTGTCTTCCTCGAGTGAGGGAAATGCAGGAATAGAAGATGAAAGTGAATACATTACAGTGCATGAAATGCGGCTGTCATGGAAATTTCCAATTAACAAGTTCCAAAATGCAAAATTTTATTGATTTTATCAAACCATAATACATTACAGTGTTCTTCAAGGTGTCTCCTTCCTTCTTCCTTACACTGCCCTCTTGTCACAAATTTACCTACCTTTGTCCTCCTTCATATTGTTTTATCATTAGGATTAGCATCGAACACTTAATAAAGGTTCATCTTTCTTTACAATTCTTAATAAAGGCTCATCCTTGTTTACAATTGTTGCAGTTTTCATATATATAATATTTTATATATTTAATGTATTATTCTTCAGGTGCTGTCAATGTTCATGTGCAAACGTCACCTCGTCCTAGGTTAGCCCCACCTGTATTGCTGACTGCAATGTTGGCAACGCGTAGCATGTAGACATCATCTACTGTATGTCATGTTGACCCGCTCACTATTGATAGATCCCTCTTTTTCTCTCTCTTTCGTTATGTGCTTATTTCCCTTGAAGCATTCTTTCTTGGGGGCATTTCATAGTGGATTCATTTTCTACAACAGGAGATGCACATGAGGATGTGCTAGAGGTGACTACTGCTGATAACATACCATCATTTCCTGGATCTTCCCATATTGCTAGTACGTGAACATTGTAGGCCACATTGGTGGTGAGCGATGAAGAATTGATTCCCTTAAAGATACAGAAGGTTCCAGGTACTTTAAAATTATTATTATATATAGTCTAATTGTAATTTACTTACTGATCACTCATTTTGGACTAATGATCCCATGATTTTTTGCAGGAAATGATATTTTTTATAAAAATCTTAATATTGCATTACAGATATTTGGGCCCACCATACGTAAAAGGTGGAACATCATATGTGACCTAACCCTATTCCACTATTTTGATTTAATATCATTGCTAGAATATTTTTCCTTTGATCCTTTTCTTGAACTATATCAAAGGTAGCTTCAGGTTTATTTCTGGTTGGATTGTTCAAAAATGACACATTCGACAAAACCCAAGTCCTTGAAAAAGTTGGCACATATCTAAAGTATGTGAGGGACTAATACTGGACACATTTAGAGAAGAATGTAAAGTATGAGCATCCCCCACGATTCTAGAGAGTCAGTGGAAGGACCTGATTTTGGATGCGAAGGAAAGAATTGAAAGGAAAAAAGGAAATACACCACCAGACGCCAGAAGAAGGTATGTGATACTATTAAGAATGTAATTATGCACTAATTACTCTTTATATTTATATAATCTAATATTTTTTAAACTTTTCATAGACTGAGTCACACATCAAAGGCAACCAAGGCAAGACAAGAAAAGAATGGGCAACACAAACTCGGCTCTTGTGGTTATATGAAACTTGCCACACAAATTGTAAGAATTAGTAAATGAAATATCACATCAAAATATTTATAAATTGCAAACAATTTATTTTTTATCAAACAATACAAGAAAAATTCATGATACTAAGCAAAAATGCAAGGCTCTAAATTCAATAGAGTGCCCACAGAAGATGACAAGAGAATTGCCTACCAACAAGGCTATAGAGTCGTGGCTTAACGGCTATGAGAATTGAGTGGGAAAACACGAGATTCTGATGCATCTATCACAAAGGTAAATAAGATAAATGAAAATGATTTCAAATGGAATACTTTACCAATAATCTATTTGATGTTAAGTTCCAACATAAAGTGACTATATTCTTTTTAAATAAGCAAGCAATGATAACAATCTGCATGACAATGGAATGCAACCTATTAATTGTGGAAAACAACCTGGACATGAAGGTCCGGATGTGCATTCCAGTAGTGGAGGTATTCATTTTCTATTCAAAAAAAGTTATGTAATTATTAATACAATTAAACATCTTAATTAAATTATAATTATTGAAAAAAGAGTATGTAATTATTAATACAATTAAACATCTTAATTAAATTGTAATTAGTGTAGTAATTAATGTAACCTTTTTTGTTAATATTTTAGAGCATGTAGTCGGTGGTGACCAAGTGGAGCATGATCCGGGTAGACAACATTAGGAACGTGATGTTCCCCAATCAGGTAAACAGGACCACTGTTATTCCTTTAAACAAATTTAATTGCAGTTGGTGTATTGATTAATGTAACCTTTTGTATTTCAACTCCAAAGAATCTAGAGGGTGTTCAAAATGTTGAGGTTGAGGCTAGACAAAATGATGTGGAAGATGATGTCGCCCCATCAGGTAAAGAGTGCCATGGTTATGTTCTTTAAATTAATGAAATACTTGTAACAATAATAAAAAATGTTTTGAATTTAACCCATTTCTTTGTTATTGCAGACGACCTCCCTTTGGTTCAGTGTCCTCGTCCTCTCTATAGGACTAGGCATACATCGATATCACGAGAAAAGGGAAGAACAACTGAAGATGGGGGAAATGATGAAGAAAACGTTGCTCCCCTTAGTTTTTACATAACTTGAAAAAAAACAAAAAAAAAATGATTGTAATCTACCTTATTTGATAATGACTGATTTTTATGTGTTAATGAATGTAATTATGTGCTAATGAATGTTCATGAATGATATGTGTTAATGAATATTGATGATTGTTGCATGTTAATGAATGTTAATGAATGTTATGTGTTAATGAACATTATGTGATAATGATTGAATGCTATATTTTAATAATGGATGAAAGAATGAATGAATGTTAGATGTTAATGGGGAATTTAGAGTGATGTTAGGGGGGGGCAAATGAGCTTCCACCTTCACGTGGTTGGCCCTGTTAAGTAGAGAATATTAAAATATTCTCGAAACAAAGCAACGCTCAATAAGATAACACACTTTTCAATATTTCATTATGTTGCACAGTTTTGGATTAAAGAAAAAATAGGTTGTTGAAGGGGCCCCGAAACCCTTTACAAAATGATTCTAAGAGGATTAGAATCAGATAGCAACTTCCAAAACAAAATGGGCTACAAGGATGGCATAGAAATCAACAACCGAAGAGACAACAAAAGATGAGTCGGGCACAAAAAGACAGTAGGAAGACTAAACCAAGACACAGAAAGAACTAGCAACAGAAAACAACCCAATTACATTAGGCTTCTGAGGGCAAGGCCTCAACGACCTCAACCTCTAGGGCATTCATTATGTCAGCAGCAGCCTGCATAGCGTTATGACTCAAGTTCTAAAAGGCCACCTTCTTCTTCATGTTCCCTTGAGTCCTTTTGTAGGGTCCATCACCACTTTGAGCCACCTTAGCTTCCTCACCAATAACAAAAACACCCTTATCCAGTTGGTCCAGATTTTTCACCATGGTGTTCATAACCATTGCAGATTGTTTAACAATTTTATGAGTACTAACCATAATGGTCTTGAGGGTGTCCTACATTTTTTTGTAGCCATCCTCAACCCGGTTGATGCATTCCTCTAGATTTTTCTTGAGATGGTCAACCCCTTCCCTTGTTTTCTTGATATAGTCCATGGCCAAATTCTTCTCATCCTCAATCGAATTCCCATCATTGTGCAAACCAAGAGATGAACCAACAGGGAGAATCTATTTTTCTACCCAGAGCTCTTTGGTTAATCTGGATCTCTTTGAGTTCATGAAATAGCCACTTGAACAAATTGAAGGTGTCGATTGCATGATCACGAGCTACACCCAGTACATTTTTATAATCCTCTCTCTTATCATTTAGCTCATCACTTTTAGGATTAAGGTCAGCAATACCAAGCACACCCATATTACCTGTCTCCTTGAAGGAAAGAGGAGAAGTCGGGGCATTAGGGTTACTAGGGTTCTTATCAGCCTTCTCAGAAGAAGAGAGGGAGCCAATCTCAGCCGAAGTAGAGGAGGAGGACATAACAATATTCTTGTGACCAGATGATCCCTTCATCGATTTGGGTTTAGAGCTCGAAGGAGTTTCCACTTTATCTTTTTTCAAGGGAGGTGTAGTCTCCTCATTCCTAGAACCAGAATCGTCATTCGCAAAGTCTCCCGCACTAGGCTCATCATTCTCAGAATAAATATGGACAAAATCCTCAAGGGGAGGAAGAGCACAAAAATGTGCATCAATAAGAACTAGCAAGCCTTCATACACAATGGGAAAATTAGCAGGGTTCTTATGGTTGTCACTGAAATTATCCCTAAGGGCTGACATGAGGTAGAACGGGAAAGACATTTTCACCCCATGGCAAAAAAGATTCAGAATAACAAAATGGTGGCCATACACCCTAGTATATCGACCATCCAAAGTAATATTCCTCATAATTACCTTGAGAAGATTTTACCAGAAAGGTTTGATGACCGCAATATCATAGAAGCTAACCGTCTTCTAGACAATTTTAGCCCACTCCTCCTCCTCCTTAGGAAAACCCTACACATCTTTCTTTGTGTACACTCTATCTCTATAATACTTCATGCCTTCCATACATAACCCAGTACCCTGAGCAATAAGGGCTTCATCTACCAGGACCCTCCGACCATGAAGAATAATCGAGCCATCCTTCCAGTTTTTAGCAAAATACCTGGTAACATCTTGATTTCGCCCTTGAAGCCTCTCAATGTAATTAGTAAACCTACCTTTCTTCAGAATGCGCCAAAGCTTCTTTTGATTCTTAAGCTGCACACAACTAGGTGGCTCAATTCTCTTTCTGGTACCACCCATTTTCTTAGGCTCTCTGTAATTCTCTCTGCATCGAATTTCCAGATTTAAGGCAATACTCCAGAAAATGTATTAAATCGCCCACAAAGCATTCAAAATAAATTCGCATCGATTATTATGTCCTCTCTGGCTACCTGCCTCATAACGGAAGGTATTGGCAATTCTAAAAACACGCAAAGTCATAATAGCACTAATAATCATTAACTTTACTCCCCTGACTTCACTCGTGGAGCATATACATCGCAAGTTCAGAGTCCAAGGTCTATCACCATGGGTCCAGCAAAGTTGGGTCTTACATGTCACTCCCCTGTTGGCAAGGAAGTCAACAATCACATTGGCTTGTCTATAAATATGAGAGAACATACATTTATCAAAGGTTTTAATAATGTCTTTGGCTTTTTTCATCCAAATATCAACATTCCAAGCCGGAGTAGAATTTCCTTTAAGGTAGTTGATAATGTTCTTATAATCCCCCTCAACCCAAACAAGCTTGTACAGTTGTTCTATTTTGCAAGTTTAAGTCTATGATAAGCCCCTATAGCTTCTGCAATATTATTAGTCTTTTTACCAAGAGGGATAGAAATAGAAGAAATGAAGTTGCCATTGTGATCCTGTATCAGTTCACCACAACCAGCTTGACCCGGGTTCCCTTTAGTCGTGCCATCAAAACTGATTTTGACCCAACCTTGGGGCGGAAAGTTCCAACTAATGTTGTCCCTGAGGTTGACTTTAGGGGTAACCATATGATGACCATAGAAAACTTACCATTAGGGTTGAATTTCCAGATTAGTTCATCTTCCACACTTTCCTCCAAGCCAAAATAATTTAGAGAAATTTGCAATTGGGTAAAAGAAGGATTAATAGCAAGAAGATTAACCCACTTACCCTCCTTCCAATAATCAGCCACCATGGGGCCATGAGAAGCCACACAAAGATCTTTTAAAGATCCCAGAGTAGGATCTAAAGCAAGTGAGTGATGCCCAATCCAACAGTCATCCCAACATCGGATTTTTCTACCATTCCCAAGCTTCCAGTGGGATCCCCAGCTAGCCACATCCCTAGCCTTGAGAATATTGTTCCAAAGATGAGAACTAGCGGGGATCTAAGAAGAACTCAAAAAATCCTGCAAAGAGTGAACATTAGAAAGATATTTATTATGCCATAAGGTTCTCCAATCAAAAAGGCATGTTTTGTTGCCCCCGAGAAGCCTGTGATCCATCCCCTGGGTCCACCTAAAAACCCATTTTTGGGTCCCCACCATCTTCCGAATCTGTATCACCTTGGTGTCTTTACAACCAACAGAACCTAGGGATCTAGAGCCATCTCCTTGTGAACCCAGAAGGGGTCCACCAGGGACCACAAAAGAATCACCTAAAACCCTCCCCTGAACTACCTGAAACCCTACCCTACATGCCATTTCTTTTTTGGATGATAAATGATCATTATGTTGCATAGTTAATCTTATTGAATAACGTATATTGAATCTTAATTGCAGGGTCCAACAGAGCCAACATGAACAACAACACCACAAGTTGTTGGGTATAATGAACTCTCATATTGTCTTGTATGTACACTAACACTATGAGTTGCTTCTAGTGCTGGTATGCATGGCACGACTACAAAAGTTGTGAATATGCCTCATCCTTGTAAGTTTTTTTATTAGTTGACATTTTCTTTAGCATTTTTTAATTTTCCTTATCATTTTAAGTCTAACCACTTTTATATGGAATTTATTATTCTAGTCTTTTACTATCTGCCAGACATTATTGATACAAGGACTTGCATTGCATCCATTTTTTCAATTAGGTATTATAAAGGGTAGGTTGTATTTGTAAATGTCTCTTTGAGTTCATCCAAATTTTATAACTATTACCTCAGATCTTGTTATTGTTGCAACATGGATTATGGCCAACATAGGCTACGATTGCAACCTCTCAGTGCCATAGAGTCTCTTTGTTCTTAAAATTGTAGCGGACTGTCAGGTACATTCCCTCTTTTGCACTCCAAATTGTAGCGGTCAATGCACATGACCAAATTTCCTTTGACATCTAGAGGATAGTATTAACTTTTAAGTAATTAGAGGCTTCTGGGGCATATTTGGCCAGTATTTATTTTTGTGGGATATAATGGTTGTGTTTTAAAGAATCTTAAGATTATCTCAATGAGTAATCATTTCACTAATGACATTTTTTTAATTTTTCTTCACGAATGTTGGAAATTTTTACAAGTTAAGAGACCCATTGAGCACATGGCCTTGTAAATTCATTACTTTGTTAATATAATACTTGATCTCTCTAACAAAAACTTGTTATGCATAGTGATTATGAAAGCCAATATTTCTCATTCGATGATCATCTAGATCAACTTTTGATCTAAAAGAAACTTATCACAAAAGGGGTCATGAACTATCCTCATTCACAGTCAAACCTCACTATAGTTGAGATATCAAAGCTTTCAATCATGAGAAAGATATAGCAACAGTAATGTAGATGTCAACATGAAGAGAATGAGTAGTGACAATAGAAGTCATACAAAGTTAGAGACCAAGAGTTGCCAGTCAAACCAAAAGCCATAGATCCATAGATGATACAAAGAGCGATCAAATAACTCTCCACGAGTGTAGATAGTTAGCAAATCATAGTGATGAAGGTTTTTTAGTGTTGAGATAATCAAAATAATATGAGAAAACACTTAGATAAGAGGTCATTTTTAAAAGATGACAAGGATGTCATCATACTCATTGTATGTGACAATAGAGTAAGAATTTTTGTATCAAATCAATATAAATACTATCATATGCTTATTGCAAAAGCCATACACCTGAGCCAGTATTCATAGTGATAAAGGAGCCTTTCAACGTTAGCAACATAGAGGATATAGACTATCAAAGTTTCAAATAGTGGTAGGCATGCATTCAAGGTAGTTCAAATAGAGGAGATTTGATAGAGCACAAGCCATGGTAGAAACCTAGAGATAAATCCATGTATCGAGCATAGTTAAGAAGCAGAGCTAAAAAGTTCTAATGATTTGCTTGAATTGATCAAAATATTGCGGCATTATTAGCCAATAAGCTAAATTTTGTGTGGGGTTTTGACCTGAAACCTGTCTCACACTGTAAAACAATTAACGGGTTGACGTGAAACTATCGACTTTCCGTAGTCATTATATGGTTTTTTGTATTATTATTTTTTAAAAAATAAATAAATAATCGTCATCATTTTGACGCCCCCTATATTTCCACCGACGACTATATCGTCGGGCATATAGCATCCTTGTCGGTACATAGTTCCCGGTTGTCATCAGACAACATCAGCATTCCAATGGAAATAAACGAAAAACATCTGATGAGGATGTTGTATGCCCGACGGCATTCTCTTGGCGGATGAGCGGTCGAGGTACCATATGCTAATGAAATCCATCGACAGGACTTACACTAGTGGAGAAGGGAACATTTGGTCTTGCCGATATCCTCAGACATACACTGATGGAGACTTGAAACAACCATCGATGTATGTCTTACAGATATCCTCCTCATCGGTAAGACATACACTGATAGAGACCTGAAACCTGTTGGATTATTGGCATTGACAAAACCAATCAATCTAGAAAACTAGTATATGTGCTAAGGGTTGTCATTGATGTCCAACACTTACCGATGAAGACACTAATCGGTGAAGTGGTATAGGTAGAGTGGTGTTGTTGTTCAGTAAGAAATAGTGAATCGAAACAACATTGGTATTGAATGACCAAAGGTTACTTCAGCTCAAGGAAAGATAAATTAAGTCAACCAATCTATCATTCAGGAAGATCGGTCACTCTAGTGGTGGTGAAGTCACAAAAGGTGACTTGGGCAAGGAAACTTGTTTACTCTAACCAATCGGTAACTCACTGGTAAATATGGGAAGAGACTCGGTGCTATCACAACAAACCAACAATCAAAGAACGAATTGGTAATATAAGAAGTGCAGTTGCATACCGGTACACCAGTATGATAGAAGGAAGACAGGTGATCACCATAAATCTCAGAGCAGTGATCTGTTATTCAATTGCAGTGGAAAAGGATGAGTTGGTAAGCGTGTGTCTATGCCAAATCATTTGTTGGTAAGGTTAACCTTCAGTTATCATGCAGTCAAGCATGATTACATGCGGATTTTGTGGTTCGCATTTATTTGGCTGAACATGACTCAAAAGTTTCTATCTCTGGGAAATGCAGTGGCAAAATTGGTTGAACACTTGGTGGAATTGTTGTAAGGCACACAGAGAAAGAAAGGGAGATTTAAAAATTGGAATCTTCTGGAATCCTTGATTGATTTGATTGAGGATATGCCTAAAGGTGTCGACTGAAAATGTATAAAGAGTTCTTGAGCTCTTTCAAAAAGTTTTCGATCATAAAATTTGAAACAAGGAAATCTTGTTGAAGGCGATCCAAGGTGAAGAGAAAAGTAAGAGGAAGTCCTAAGAGGTGTTAGCACACTTGAGTGTATGTGTGAGGTAGATCGACTAAGTACAGAGTCGACATACAGAGAACCGGCTGAGTGCAGAGCCAAAGGACATAGAATTGGCTGAGGGCAGAGCCGAAGGACAGTGGACTAGCAGAGTGTAGAGCCAAAGGTCAGAGGACCAACAGGGTGCAGTATCGTGGGAGAGGTGACCAACTGAGTGAATAGCCAAAGGTGTAAGAAGGAAACCGGTGTTGTGCAAAGAAGACACAACCGGTGTGTATTGAGTGGAATGCATATTGAGATCTGATCAACCTATCAGTAGCTAATTCAGCAGATCATCCATCTATCGCTTTCTAACAACGATAACATAAATCCCTTAACTGGGTGGACTTTAATAGGTCCCTATTGTAAAATCCCTTAACCGAGTAAAATCTTAGCTGATGTTCCAAGTCCTCTAACCAGACTACCTTTAACAGGGTAAAGGCACTAACCATCCTTGATCAAAATCCCTTAATTGGATGGCACCTAACAGTGTCTTTGTAATATCCTAACAAGCATGGCTCTTAACCGGTTGTACTCTAGAAGAGTGCAAATTTTGTGAGTTCTTACTCACACCGTGGTTTTTTCCCTATTGGGTTTCCACGAGATAACTCCTTGGTGTCATTGTCAACTTTTCATGCTTGCATATTTTACTTCAGTGATTAAGTCTATTGTTGGATCTTATATGAATGAAGATTTAAGATAAAAGTTAAATTGTGAAATTTTGATTAAGTGTTGATTCACCCGTCCCCTCTCAGCACCAGTTGGGACTAACAATTGGTATCAGAACATCAGATCCCTAGAATCAAAAGAAGCTTAACCAGCTTAGGGAGGGATCCAAGATGATGCATAAGGAGGGCCCCAAGTTCTCAAAGGAGAACTACATCTTATGGTGTGGAAGAATGAAACTTTATCTAAGATCCCTAGGTGAACACTACTAGAACCATGTGATCACAAAATACAATGAACCTTCAGGGACTCTTACTCCGCACTAGATAAAGGAAAGGCAAGATAATACTGTTGTTATGGATCTGATTGTTAGCACTCTTTCAGATAATGACTTTGTTGAAGTACAAGATTTGAAAACAGCTTTCCAAATATGGAATACACTGAAGAGAGTCTATGGGGGAGATCCCCATGTTCAAAAAGCCAAAGTAGACAGCCTGAGAGGAAAATATGATGAGATGAGAATGCATGAAAGTGAAAACATAGAGCAGTAGATTAAGAGGATAAATGATGTAGCAAACTCCATTAAAAGTGCAGGAGGAAAACTCGAGGAGGAGGATGTGGTTAGCAAAATCCTAAGAACTCTGCTACCACAATATGCCATAAGGGTCTCTGCTATCCAGGAACTTAGATCCTTGGCAATCGTCAATGTAACTCTTGACTCACTGATTGGTAAGCTAACCGCTTTAGAATTAAGCAATTATGACAACAACATACCAAAGATTGATGTTGCCTTCAAAGCATCCATGATACATGCACCCCACAAGGAGAAGGAAAGAAACTAATAGTAGCTCTACTACCAGAACCGGTCATTCCCGTGAGAGTGAAAATATTCTCTCTGAGGAGCAACAGCAAGACAAAATTGAAGCTCTACTGGTAAGAATATTTCCAAGAGGTAAAGGTAAACGCAAAGGTAAATTACCCTTAAAGTGCTTCTCTTGTAATAAGATGGGTCATATTGCTTCAAGATGCCCTAACAATGATAAAGATAGGAAGGACAATTTCAAAAGTTACAAGGACAAGAGCAAGATGAAATATTATCTTGCAGAAGGAGGAGTCATTGATGAAGAATCAAAGAGATCTCATGAAGATGGCATTGCTTTTGTGGTAGTCAAAGAAGACAACACAGAGGAAGGAGATATGGCATTGATTTCTAGCACAAACCAATGTGGATAATGGGTGATCGACAGTGGCTGCACTCATCATATGACCAGTGACATAAGCAAATTCCTCATCATGGAGGATTGCAATGGAGGAATAGGGAGTTTCGGAAATGATGCCACATGTGTAGTAAGAGGTATGGGGTCTATAGCCTTGAATGATAAGACAAACTGTGATGATGTCTTTTGGGTAGGAGTAAATTATAGCTTGTTAAGTGTTGCACAACTTAACAATAAAGGATACCGGTTAGAGTTCAATAAAAGGATATGTAAAATAAATGACAAATTTGGAAGTTTAATTGCCACTGGTAAATAGTCAAGAAGCAATTTGTTTCATCGAGGCACCACCATAGGTAACTGTCTAGTGGCTAAGGTAGAAGATAGCTGGTCATGGAACAAAATATTGTGTCATGTTAATTTTGATAGCATAGATAAAGTCGATAAGGCAAAATCTATAAGAGGTATGGTTGACATAGTAAAACCTGAAAATGCTATCTGCAAAGAGTGTCAACTACGAAAGTTGACCGGTTCTAGCTTTAGCAGTAAAATTTTCTCATCTGAAAGTGTGCTGGACTTAGTTCACATAGACCTATGTGGTCCCATAAGAACCAAGAGTTTCTATGGAGAACGGTATTTTATGTTATTTGTGGATGACATCTCAAGAATGATGTGGGTTGTATTTTTAAAAGAAAAATCAGAATCTGAAGTGCCTAAGATTAGATAGAGGAGGAGAGTTCACCTCTTAAGAGTTCATGAACTACTATGAGAAACAGGGAATCATGAGAAAAATGTCTACACCCAGAACTCCTCAACAGAATGGAGTTGATGAAAGAATAAATAAAACTCTCATTGATTGTGCCAGAACTCTAATGATATAGAAGGATATCCCACATACCTTCTAGAGAGAAGCAATAAGCATTGTTGTATACACTACGAACCGAATACAGGTAAAGAAGGGGACAAACAAAACTCCTTATGAATTATAGAGTGGTTACTCACCTAACGTTTTCTATTTCAAAGTATTTGGAAGCAGGTGCTACATCAAAAGGGATGAGTACACTGGAAAATTGGATCCCAAGAGTGATGAGGGAACCTTCTTAGGTTACTCAAATAAGAGCAAGGCATACTGGTGTCTAAACAAAAGGACCAGTAAGATTGTGGAAATTGCAAATGTCACAGTAGATGAGTACTTTGAGAAAAATGAACAGGACAGTAAGAATGAACTGAAGGACTATAAAGGGTTCGAGCACAATATACCGGTGGAACCTACTGAAGAAGATCTTGTTGAAGTGGCTAATGAAGAAGCCTGTGAGATAGAACCTGCACAACCGATAGAATAAGTTCCAAGGAGTTAACCGATATTGGATAAATATGTCAGAAATAATCACTTTGCAAAAGATATCATTGGTGACAAGGATGCAAGAGTTCTAACAAGAAGAAGAGCAAGAGAGAATGAGTGTATGCTCTCCATTTTTTAGCCCAAAATAGCAGAAGGGTCTCTGAAAGATGATTACTGGGTCAAAGCCATGCAAGAAGAATTGGAGCAAATAGAGAAAAATGATACATGGACTCTAGTACCTAGACCAGAAAATAAAAATGTAATAGGCACCAAGTGGGTGTTCAGAAATAAGATGGATGAAACTGGTAAGGTAATAAGTAACAAGGCAAGATTGGTCTATAAGGGTTATGCTCAAGAAGAAGGTTTAACCTATGGAGAAACCTTTGCACTGGTAGCCAGACTAGAAGGGGTCAGAATTATGCTGGCCTATGTTGCTTATAAAAGGTTTAAAGTATACCAAATGGATGTCAAATTGGCATTCTTAAATGGGGTGTTAGAGGAAGAAGTATACATAGAGAAACTGGAAGGGTTTGCATCTGAAGATGGGAGGATTATGGTATGCAGGCAAAAAGCTCTGTATGGTTTGAAACAAGCACTGAGAACTTGGTATGAGAGGTTACACTCATATTTGCTAAGCATTGGATTCAAGAGAACCAGTGATAACAGTAACCTGTATCTAAAGAGTGGAGTTGAAGGAAAAGACCTATTTGTTGAGATCTTTGTAGATGAAATCATCTTTGGGGGAGATGATGGGATGAGAAGAAGCTTTGCAGGACAAATGCAACAAAAATTTGAGATGTCCATTATTGGTGAGATTAAGTTATTTATTGGCCTACAAGTCTCTCAATTAAAGAATGACATCTTTATCAGTCAGACTAAGTACATAAGGGAAATTCTTAAGACTTTCGGAATGGAAGATTGCAAACCTATTGGAACTCCAATGGTTACAGGTTTCAAGCTATCTAAACATGATGAGCTGAAGAAGTAAATGAGACACTTTACTGGTCCATGATCAGTAAATTACAGTACGCAGTACATAGCAGACTAGACATAGCACAAGTTGTTGGCTTGGTTGCTTGATTTTTGTAAATTCGAAAGAAACTCACATGATGGTAGTCAAAATAATATTCAGATACCTAAAGGGGACTAATGAGCATGGTCTTTGGTATCCACACAAAGGAGACTTTAGTTTAAGTGTCTTCACTGATTCAGATTTGTCTGGAAACATCGATGACAGGAAGAGCACTAGTGGAGGAGCATTCTTTCTCAGAGAAAGGATTGTATCTTGGACAAGTAAGAAACAAAAGTACATATCTCAATCTAAAGCTGAGGCTGAGTATGTAGTTGTTGCAATTAATTGCACACAGATAGTTTGGATCAAGCAACTGCTAGAAGGAATTCAAGAAAAGGTGGTTGGACTGGTAGTGATTCATTGTGACAACACCATTGCCATTGACATATCTAAGAACCCGGTGATGCACTCCAAAACGAAGCATATAGCCATCAAATATCACTATCTAAGGGAACAAGTTCAAGAAAAGGAAGTGATGTTGGAGTACATACCAGCAAATAGGTAGTTGGCTGATATATTCACCAAGCCGCTACAGAAGGACACCTTTGACTATCTCAGAGGTAAGCTGGGGGTTATGCCCCTCCATCCAGTAAAGTAAGCAAACAGGGTTCTACATCAATATGGAATAATTTCAAGTTTTTTCAAATAAAAACAACTAGATTGATGAGTGTGGACTACTCCGGTTAGGGGGAGCAGTCTTGTAAGTGTTTAGAATGGACTCTTTTGCATTGTTGTCAAAGGGGGAGATATGTTTAGATTGTTTGAGCATTGGTAGATATTAATGACTGGGGGAGATATTATTCACTTAGGGTAGAATGACTGGACTATTAGAGAGATGAAGAATCATGCATCTAATTAGTCAAAGTTTGAAGTGTTTTCCATCAATGCCAAAGGGGGATATTGTTGGATTGTTGGCATTGACAAAACCGGTCAATCTAGAAAATCGGTATGTGTGCTAAGGGTTGTCATTGATGTCCAACACTTACCGGTGAAGACACTAATCGGTGAAATAGTATAGGTAGAGTGGTGTTGTTTTTCAGTAAGCAATAGTGAATGGAAACAACATTGCTATTGAATGACCAAAGGTTGCTTCATCTCAAGGAAAGATAAATTAAGTCAACCGATCTATCATTCAGGAAGATCAGTCTCTCTAGTGGTGGTGAAGTCACAAAAGGTGACTTGAGAAAGGAAACTTGTTTTCTCTAACCGACCGGTAACTCACTAGTAAATAGGGGAAGAGACTTGGTGCTAGCACAACAAACCGCCAATCATAGGATGAACTGGTAATATAAGAAGTGCAGTTGCATACCAGTACACCAGTATGACAGAAGGAAGACAAGTGATCACCATAAATCTTGGAGGAGTGATTTCTTATTCAGTTACAGTGGCAAAGGATGAGTTGGTAAGCTTGTGTCTATGCCAAATCATTTGTTGGTAAGGTTAACCTTCAGTTATCAAGTAGTCAAGAATGATTATATGTGGATTCTCTTGTTCACATTTATTTGGCTAAAAATGACTCAATTTTCTATCTTTGGAAGATGCAGTGGCAAAATTGGTTGAACATTTGGCATAATTGTTGTAAGGCGTGTAGAGAAAGAGTGGGAGATTTTGAAATTGGAATCTTCTAGAATCCTTGATTGATTTGATTGAGGATATGCCTGAATGTGCCGACTAAAAATGTATAAAGTGTTCTTGAGCTCTTTCAGAAAGTTTTCGATTGTGAAATTTGAAACAAGGAAATCTTGTTGAAGGTGATCCAAGGTGAAGAGAAAAGTGAGAGTAAGTGCTAAAAGGTGTTAGCACAGTTGAGTGTATGTGTGAGGTACATTGACTAAGTACAGAGTCAACATACAGAGAACTGGCTAATTGTAGATTCGAAGGACAGAGAACCGGTTGATGGAAGAGCCAAAGGACAGTGGACGGGTAGAGTGTAGTGTCATGGGAGAGGTGATCGAATGAGTGAATAGTTGAAGGTGTAAGAAGGAAACCGGTGTTGTGCAAAGAAGACACAACCGGTGTGTATTGAGTGGAATGCATATTGAGATCTGATCAAGCTATCAGTAGGTAATTCAGTAGATCATCCATATGTTTCTTTCTAACAACTGCAACATAAATCCCTTAACTGGGTGGACTTTAATAGTTTCCTATTGTAAAATCCCTTAACTGGGTAACATCTTAGCTGATGTTCTAAGTTCTCTAACTAGGCTACCCTTAATAGGGTAAAGGCACTAATCGACCTTGATCAAAATCCCTTAACTGGGTGGCACCTAATAGTGTCTTTGTAATCTCCTAACAGGGATGGCTCTTAACTGGGTGTACTCTAGAAGAGTGGAAATTTTATGAGTTCCTACTCACACTGTGGTTTTCTCCTTATTGGGTTTCCACGAGATAACTCCTTGGTGTCACTGTCAACTTTTCATGCTTGCATATTTTACTTCAAAGATTAAGTATATTGTCGAATCTTAGATGAATGAAGATTTTAGATAAAAGTTAAATTGTGAAAATTTGATTAAGTGTTGATTCACCCCTCCCCTCTCAGCACCGGTTGGGACTAAAAATTGGTATCAAAGTATCAGGTCCCTAGAATCAAAAGAAGATTAACCGGTTTAGGGAGAGATCCAAGATGATGCGTAAGGAGGGCCCCAAGTTCTCAAAGGAGAACTACACTATATGGTGTTGAAGAATGAAACTTTATCTAAGATCCCTAAGTGAACACTACTAGAACCATGTGATCACATTATACAATGAACCTTCAGGGACTCTTACTTTGCACCAGATAAAGGAAAGGCAAGATAATACTGTTGCAATGGATCTGATTGTTAGCACTCTTTTAGATAATGAATTTGCTGAAGTACAAGATTTGAAAACATCTTTCCACATATGGAATAAGCTGAAGAGAGTCTATGGGGGAGATCCCCATGTTCAAAAAGCCAAAGTAGATAGCCTGAGAGGAAAATATGATGAGATGAGAATGCAGGAAAGTGAAAACATAGAGCAGTATAGTAAGAAGATAAAGGATGTAGTAAACTCCATTAAAAGTGAAGGAGAAAAAATCGAGGAGGATCATGTAGTTAGCAAAATCCTGAGAACTCTGCTACCACAATATGCCATCACTAATACATTTAGCCTAAAATTCCGACGGAGGTTTCCGACGGAGAAGGTATATTGTGATCAAACTTGATTTTTTTTTTTTAAATGCCCAATTTCGTCGAAATTCTGACGATAATGCAATGACATTAGGGTTTTTTTAGAAAAAGTGCCCGCGTTCATTGAAATTCCAACGACCACGTGCATTACTTAAAATAAAAAAAAAGACCAAGTCATTTCATAAATCCCGCCTCTTTACAAAATCCTACCTCTCATTCATCTCACCTCTGTAGCGAACCTGTGGGTTTAATTGTGGCGGGGAAGATCATTGGTGTGACAAATTCATGACCGCAGCGGGGAATGGGGGAACGAAGTGCCACGAGCACAAAGTGCCAAGGGCTGGCACATAACCAGCGAGGATGACCGCAAGGGAGCCCAAAATGGGCTGTGATAAACGGCGACGCCCGGGCCTTCATCAATAGCAATAAGAGTTACAGACGGAGGAAGAAGTCATCGTGTCCTTCAATTTGTACATTTAGGTTCAAGGTGTGTAGGTTTCTTTTCTTGATTTCTTAAATGGAATCAGTTATGAATATGGGAAATTGCTTCTTCATCTTTTGTTTCTTCAAAATTAAGAATGATGGTAGGATGGCTAGAAGAACACCCTTCTTTGAATCTTCCACAAAATTGTTCTTCAAAATCTTCTTCTTCACTTCTATATCCCATTTGCACAATTAAGATATTGGCCTTCTATATGAATCTCATGAAGGAGTTTTGGCTTCCTAGTTAACTTATTTATTAACTAGTCTTCATTAGTTTACTAATTTGAAAGAAATTAGGAAAGGTCTAGTACCTTGTAGAGTCACTATAAAAGTTTTAAAAGAAGATGCTGATTTACCTTCCTCTAAATGTGTTACTAGTATAGGGAGATCCTCTCTCCTCTACTTCCTTGATCTTCTTGAGACCTATTCATTCTTATAGTATGTAGTTTAGTTAATTCATAAATCATACTAAAAACCCCATCTTCATTATTTTCATCATTGATCTTTGAGAACATATTCAAAAAAGTCATATTGTTTATAGAGATATATGTCTTCTTCTACTACACCCCTCCATGATATTGCATTAGTCATGTAGACTAATTTAACAATTATGTTCATACAAGAGCAATTTGAAGTGATGTGGCAAAGCTTGTTGCAAATATAGTAGATTATAGTTTTGGATCAAGGCTTGGGATACTTGCACTTGCAAAGGTAAGTGTGCTCCGAGCATGAAAATGATGATGATTAAAGGATCACTTACAAAAAAATGAGTTTGTATTTTTTGTGAGAGTAATGCTTGTGAGTAAAGGGCTAGCAACCAAAGGGGCCAGTTTAAGGAAAGTAAGGATCACGAGACTTGTTTTATTGCTTAGTAAAATTTTGAATATATTTGTTCTGATTGATGAAATGAATTATTTCAATTTGAGCCATATCAATGAGATGAATCAAAGAACAAGTAGCAATAATTGTTGGTGTAATAGGGATATTACCTAGCTACTTCCACTATTAGGTCATTTTTATGCCTTATCATTTAAGTTTACTTAAGGTATACATAGGATACTTATCACTTTATGTCTCATATCATAAGATTAAGATACTTTCATAATCTTATGATATCCTACATGTCTCATCTTGACCTATATAATCAAGGGGTTCTATTTATAATCTCATTCATTCATATTGTAAACTTGCATTCATTGATAGGAATATAGTTTATTCGTGTCATATTGATCTTCTCATTTTGTTGTGCTTTCCATTAGACCTCTAGATCTTGGGTGGCTATCTCCATAGTCAAATATTAAAATATTTACCTTTCTAGATTCTATAAAAGAAATGGTTTTATCAAGAATATCATATGGAATAGCTTCTAAATATTTGCATTTGATGACAATACTATTCGAGCATTTTGCTTTATAGGAAAATAATCTAAACTAGACTTTTTTTTTCAAGCTAAGACATAACAATTTAAGGTAGTACAATAATCACTTTCTCTAAACTGAGATTTTTTGGCAAAATTTTCCAAAAATATCTCTAAATTAGTCACATAAACATACTTTCTCACTATCTTCTCCTCCATATAACCCCTTGGATCAAATAAGGGTATAATTTTGAATGCTCTCAAGTTATACATAGTAATATCTTTATCACATGATATTATGTCCCTTCATTGTCTCAAGAAAATAGGATTTGGAGAGAAGGGTCCTTCCTTTGTGCTCAATCAAAGAGCTTTGGATCAATTTTTTAAACCACCCTGATTTTAGGATGGTTCATTTTTGCTTTAGTTATTCTGCCTCTTGTTGTTTTGTTGTTTTGGAGCTGTTTTGTTTTGTTGTTTTGTTGGGATTAATGCTTCATCTTTCTCTTTGCACAAGGGATCAGGGCCCTTTCAAAATCCCTTCTTATCTAATTAAAAACACTCAATGATGATGGATCATTATAGTCCCCCCTCTATGCTTGGATTTAAAAATAGAATGAACTCTAACTACTTGTTTAATTCTAATAGAATATGACATTACGATACCTAGGTAGCATAAGAGGTTGTTCACTAAATTCTTCCACCTTAATGATAGTTAATGTTAAGGATTGAATGAAACAAACTCTTATTCATGGATCACCTTCTTAGCCTCCTATGGAAGTCATTCTTTGTGTGGTCTACCATGACCATAATCAGGGTCTTAATAAATGTATTAAATACTCTCTATTATCAATAAGAGAGTTATCATAATATAGTCGTGGCGAGTGGTTACAAATAAGATTAGTGGGTCCATAGTTCCCACTTGGTTTGTACTTAGAAACATTATCATTTCTTAGTTGTATGGAAACTACAAATTCATGCATCTAGGCAACACTAAACACTAGCTATTATATGATTCCACTAATGAGAAAAGCCTAGTCAATCTTATAGTTTGTGGAATTAGTCATGTCCCTCATATAGAATATCTATATATGGAGTATTCTTGCCTATAAATTACCTATTATTTTGCTTAATAATGTGATTATTTCACATACATCATAAAAGTTCCCTTCTAATATGTTTGTGCATCAATCTTGAAACCATATTTTTATTAACCAACCAATGATAAGAATTATCTTAAACACGCCTCTATATTTGAATCCCACTAGCTTTGATAATCAACCATAATAACCTTAACAATGCATCGATGGCAACAATGCCTAATAAATCATCAATTGTCTTAGGTGAATCTAGCCAAAGCCAACCCATCAAATCCACTAATCTCCCTTGCATCCCAATCATAAAATTTTATGGTTGTTCGAACAAGCTTGCGAGATTGAAGAGATATAAGGAACATTTCAACTTCCAAAATACCGAAGGAACAAAAATAATTAGCTAAAACATCTTCTTTTGGGAATTTTTGTATTTATTTCTTCCTTTGCAAATCAGCATACCCTATTTTGGTTTCCCAAATATTTACTAAATAACTTTGACGATAAATTGGGAAGAGAATCCATCATATAGATATTTCTTTTCAACAGCCTTAGAGGACATTGTTTTGTCTATCATTTATTATAATAGCTAATACCCAATTTTTTTATAAGATAACAAGCAAAACCTCCTCTTCACAAACTATGTTTTCCTTAATAATCCAAGAATGAAAAAGGAACAAACAAAAAATTTACTTACTCCCTACCATGAAGGCAAAAGAACATCCAATTTAAAGATAGATGTACCAAAAGGAAAGAAATATCACCTCAAAATCTGTCTTGAACTTATACATTGAATCTATGCACACAAGAATCCCCTTAATAACTCTCTCACAACTTTCAATGCTAGAAGAATGAGTGTTTTCACAAGACTTTCATACTATGATATTTATATCAAGATTCACTTGCATAGTTTTAGAGTCAAGCTGACCCATTCTCATGAGTAGTTTACATGAACCCCTCATAAGAATGGATCGCTTAGTACTCATTTCATCAAAGTGATGCTCATAGCGGTGAAGCATTAGGGATTCCTACGAGTTCACCCATACTAATACTACTCTAAATCAAGCACGTTTAACCATGTAGATTGTCCCAAGATCAAACCTGTAGCGTCCTAAAATTGCGACACTTGCAATTTCAACTGCATTTGGGTCTTCACGATGGCGACGCAACGTTGAACCTGAATGGAGACCCCGAAACTTGCTTGCGACATCAAAAACTGCATATTTCTACACCTTGGCCTGATCCTCCTTGCACCTTGCTGTCCCAGGAGGTGGGACCATGGCGCCCTGGTCCCTGGCCCTATTTTGGGCCCGGTCTCTTGTTGGGCATCGGGTCTTTAAGTTTGCAATTGGAAAATAATTCTCCTAGGTCAGCCCAAGGTCGGAAAAATCAATCTCCTAACCCTAATTGACAAGTATATAAACTACATTTCCTCTCCCAAAAGGAGGAAGGAAAAGACATATCTGTGCAAGAGGCGGAAGCGCTAGGCAAACATTCAAACATTCAAGCATTCAAGCATTCCTTCAAGCAATTGAGCATTCTAAGTCTCCATTCAAGGCTAGGTGTTGCATTCAAGACAAGGATTCAACCATTGAAGAGGAGATCACTTACAAAATACAACATACATTACACCTTCGCATGTAGGAATACAAACATTCTTACAACAAGGTATCAGTACTTGATTACATTACAAACATTTATAGCATTCTCATTTCTTGGTTAATTCCAAAACCGGGGTTTGACCTAAAGGCAAACCCCTAATCCCTAACCCCCCAATCGTCCTCTCTTTTCTGTGTGTAGGTTGCAGGTACGCGGCTGTAATTGAAGATCAGGAATCCTTGTGCAGAGACGAACAGATCCCCCTTCGTTTCGCAGATTTTTCGGAGGACCGTGTGCACTCCGGGCGCCATCGTCCTGTCAACTTTTGCTCAAATTTGCAGGACAGCATCGTCTCGACATTTTACTGCTAATTTCAGGTCCGTAGCTTCATCCCGTGTCCCTATCTCCGTCTACAAGTGAATCTTTCTTACTTTACATGCACTCCTAGTTCAATCCTTCTATCTACATTCTTTACAAAAGAGGGTATCCTTGATGTCTCAACCCTTGAAACTCATTTAGAATCCAGTCTTGCATTGTGTGGGATTGGATCTTGTGGGTTTCAACCCCTCTTTTGAATGTAAAGTCTCTCCTAAGCGAAAACCGTCAACCCTAGTGACCTCCTTTCTCTCTCATTGGAGTGGGGGAACACCTGGGATTCGATTTTCCACTTTACATTTTGGTGAACCCGACGTGAACATCCTAATTCTGATTATTCATGGTTAGATCTGAAAAATTTGCTTCCTTGATTACATTTCCATGTTTGATCTTTTGCAAATTTTAAGAGGTTAATTGCATAAAAACCCTAAATTTTCTTTTTAGTAATTGAGCTTGTGAAATGTTTAATTGTTAATGCTTGTTTCAGATCTACCCTTCTATTGCAAATTGTCGATTCATATTTGTGCTTTAATTTTGAAAATTAAGTGGTTAAGTGTCAAAACCCTAATTTTTAAAACCCTCTTGATACAACCTTTGACCGATGATTTCACTGATCAAAACACCTCCAAATTGGTTGTAACTTTGGATTTCGCAACAAAATCATAATATCTCTCATCCCTAAAAATTTTGAAAAAAGTTGCGAGGACCGTGTGCACCCCGAGCGCCATCGTCCCTGACATTTTTTCTGAAATTTCGGGAGCTAGATCTTACTGTATTTTTCTGCTAAAATCCAGAACCTTGGCTGATTTCATTAATTCTAACACTTTCAAAACTAAAGTCAAAGTTGGTCTAGTGATTGCTTGGATTAGGGCTTATAATCATTCAAAAATTGTTGAAATTGAAATTTTGTGTTAAAATTGTGTTTCTTACAGTCCTAAATCTGAAAAGTGTGTTGGCATTCATTCAAAATTTCAGTACTTTATTCAAATTCTTGCAGTTTGTGACTGTTGAAATTAAGTGTTTAATTGCAACAACTTTGATTTCTGCTTTCAAATTTGAATTTTTGCATGAAATCGAGTCAACTTTTAAATTTCAAAGCTTGCATTGCTTTTAGTACTCCCTCTAAAATCATAAAATTCAAAATTTCAGTTTCCCTCTCTTTTTCAAAATTCAAATTTTGCATTTTTCAACAATCTTGGTAGGGTTCAATTTTGAGATTGCAACTTTAATTTGGCCTATCTACAGATCGTAAAATCACTCAATTTTTTCAAATTAGCTTTAAAATCACCATAACTTTCATCTCTGAAAATTTTGAAAAAAGTTGCGAGGACCGTGTGCACTCCGTTCGCCACGGTCCCCGACATTTTTTCTGAAATTTCGAGGGATTGTCCTGATTGCATTTAACAGCTTAAATCCAGGAGATTGGCCAATTTTATTGAAATTTGCTACCTCTAAATTCGAAAATAAATTCAAAATCCCCTCTCTCTCTTTAGTGCATGAGTTTTACAACAATAAGCCCTACTTACACTATTCCTGTTAGACGAAGCCTTAGAATTAAGTCTTTCCAGGGTTTAATTACCGAGGAGATGGAACCTAATTTGAATGGCCTTTTTAACGAGGACATGGGTAATTCCTCTAATCCTCTTAATGATGAAGAAGCTCTCCATGAGGTTTCTGTGGAACAACTTTCGAAATTGGATAACCAATTTGATGATTTTCAGCAATGGATGTCTCAAGAATACCCCGATAGTGAAGCTCTTTCATTAATTAAGGGTCTAAAACGTATGGTTCAAAGTGATAAGAATGGAATTGATATTTTGCGTGGTATTGCACACATTGTGGATTCGAATGTGATGCCTATGAAGAGTTGTGCCGAAACTTTAGGTTATACACAACCTCCTACCCAAGACAATCATTCTATTCCTTTGACAACTTCTATTGCTAGTATACCTACTTTTACATCAAACATAATGAATACTTCAATACAAAACATTCCACCTATGATCACCAGTCATGGGGGCAATCCTTCTTCTTCATTCAATCCGACTTCTTCATTCATTCCTTCAATGAGTGTCCCTACTACATCTCCACAAATGAACATAACGCAAGGGGGCAATTCATTTAACCCTTCCATTCCTCCTTGTAGTGTTCCTCCTTTCCAATCATCTCCTATGACTAACTATCATAGTGTCCCACCACCTTACTCTCAATCAATACCTTCTTTCAATAACATAATACCTCCATCACAATCTAACATGTCTAATATGAACTCTTCGACTGAAGCGACCATTAGCAATCTTGCACAAACTGTCTCTTCTTTACAGCAACAAATTGCCTCTATGAATCAATCTCAGTCTAGTGTGCCCACATTTGATGTTGCGAGCCCACATTCTCTTGACATTGTTCGAGCTATCCCCCCTAAGCATGTTGAAATCCCGCAATTGGAGCTTTATAATGGTAAGGGTGATCCTCTAACACATGTTAAGACCTTTCAAACAATATGTACCGATTTTGCTCATGACCAAAGGTTGCTTGCAAAACTGTTTACTAGAACATTAAGAGATAAAGCTCTACAATGGTATTGCTCATTGCCTTCCTATTCTATTACTTCTTTCCAACAACTTGCAAATGCTTTTATTCAACAATTTCAAAACAATATAAGTCCTAAAGTTACTTTGATTGATTTAATGCATTGTAAACAAGGTGTTAAAGAAAAAGTGACTGATTTCATTGGTAGATATAAGCATTTGTATGCTCAAATTTCTTTTCCAGTACCTGACAATGATATTCAAAGAATCTTTATTTCTAATTTACAAAAAGATATTAGAGAAAAACTTCTGTTTTCTGAGTTTACTTCTTTCCAACAATTGTGCGCAACTCTTCACAATTATCAACTGACTGTGAGTCAAATGGAACAAGCAAATCCTATGGCTCCGAGTGATAAGGGTGATAGTAGTCAACAACCATTTGGGAAGTTTAAACCGAACAGAGAGGTCATTAAGTTCAATGCAAACATCATCAACAACAATGTGAATGCAGCATCAGGTGTGCCTCCTATTTCTATGTTTTTCAAGAAAGAAAGAAAGTTTACTCCTTTGAATGAATCATTGCATAGTATTATGAATAAGTTATTGGAACAAAATGTGCTTACCCTCCCTCCTATAAAGCAAATAGATCCTACAAAGATTAATTCACCCTATTTTGATAACAAATCTTTTTGTCAATTTCATCGTCAACCTGGGCATGATACTGAAAAATATTTTGCTTTAAAGGGTAAAATTCAAGATTTGATTGATAATAATACTATCTCTATTTCAGGTGTGAATGATAAAGGCAACACATCTGTAGCTCCTCCTAACCAAAATCTTAAGATTTTTACTGATCCATTACCTTCTCATACCTCTAATGTGATTGAGACTAATGATTCCTCTTTCTCACCTGATAGTCTTGTGTCTATGACTCCGAATGTAATTAACTTTGTAGAGCAGCAGAAAATCCCTAAAGAACCTTCCATCACATTTGATTCCAGTGAAACTATCAAGGCACCTGATGGTCCTTTATATATAGTTGCAAAAGTCAAGAATACACCTTGCCGTGGAGTGCTTATTGATCCTTCTTGTATGGTTAATGTCATTACTGAAGAATTTCTTTTTACTTTGCAATTGAATCAAGTGATCTATGACAAAACAAATGTGGTTGTGAAATTATTTGATGCATTTTCTTCTCCTGCAATTGGTTCTATTATATTACCTATTGAGGTCCATAACAAACCCCTTGATGTGGACTTTGCTATTATTCCATCATCTGAACAATTTCGTGTGAAGCTAGGCTATCCTTGGCTATCTTCCATGAAAGCTATTGCTTCTCCTATTCACAAGTGTTTGAAATTTCCCCATAATGGTGAAGTTGTTACTGTCAATCATAGTCTCTTTAAATCAGCTGAAAGAACTTCTAGCGTTCCTATTGATTATTTTTGGCCTAAACAATTTCAATCTCTTCCACCGCGGAGTGATCATCTTTTCAAATCTTATCAAAAGTGGAAAAAAGATATGATCCTATCTCTAAGTGAACCTAGAACACCCAAACTTGATATTCCTATCGTTCTTGAGAAGGAAGTTCTTCCTTTGAAAGATAAAACTAATGTCTTTCCTCAAGAAGATTCCCAACCCATCCCTATGGATGTGACTACGTCTATGTCTAATAAACTTTCTAAAGGTAGACCTATACCTCCTCGTCATGATGGACTTGGTCTCCTTCCTAAACTAGATATCCCTCCTTTATATGGAGCAGTTCCTCCTCCTTCCTCTTATAGAGAGAAGAGACCTTCCTCTTCTCCTATTATTCAACTTAAGAGATCACAACCTAAACACCCAAGTGATAAGGATGAGAACATTCCTCCTCCTCAATCTTCTCAACTTCCTACTAAGACTAGACGAAATCGTTCTGCACGTGAACGCCGACGAAAGCGTCGTCTTAGACCTCAGGCAGCTGCTTCTCAAACTTTGCAATCCCCAAAAACACCTTCAGCTACTATTATTCCATTTTCTCCTCAGCCAAAAATTGAGCCAAAATCTCCTAAACATAAGATGCATGATGGTCTTGATCCTGTGCGAGTTAAAGATCCTATTTTTATAAATCTTGATGATGATATAGATGAAAATGTTATTCATGATGAAAATGTTACTCCTCTTTCTTCTGATAGTGAATATGAATATGTTGATGTTGATAACCATTTATCTAACGAATTTTCTAAAGCACTTATCCTAGCTCCTAGACAAGAACAACGTGGCGTGGAACATGAACATAGCCCTTGTTTGGATCTTGTGATAGCTCCATCTGCTGTGTTGGATGTTCCTCCTCTAGCGTGTTTCTTGCCTTCCCAAAATATTGATCAGCAAGATCGAGGGGTGGATGACGTGCTAGACTAGTTTCATTAGCATAGCAGACTCTCTCCTCCTCTCTTGATCTCTTTTGTTACTTCTTCTATGTGTTATTCTCATTCTTCTATTTGTTGTCCTTAGTGTTGTCTACTTGAGGACGATGCAAACCATTGAGATCTCTTTTGGTCTCTCTCATGTTGACTCCTAAGACACATGTGTTCCCTTCTTCTAGGTGACCTTCCTTGATTGGGGAATGAAGAACAATTATGCATACATACATATGATATACATGAATTATCATACAACATACTGACCCCAAGGAAAGCGAAGTCACCTCATGCTTTGTGTTTTGTGTCTATTATCCTTGGGTTTATCTCACACTTGGGGGCTAAATCCTTGTGATAACGTGCTCCTTTCCGTTCTCATTTCTTATATATATCACTACCTTAAAGAAATCACCCCCAATGAGGTGTGTGTGATCGCTTTAACGTAGGGGGGCATACACCCCGTTCATATCTCTTCAAGATACTTAAAAATTTATTGGCGAACTTAGCTTTGCCTTGAAAATTTTTGGTATTTTTCTAGCATGACTCATAGTGAGGGAACCTTACTACTGACAGTCATGGTTCTCCCTCATGATCTTCCCTTTTACTTTGTCAATCGAAGTCGTAAGATCCTTAGTCCACTGGGGGCTTGGTGTATATTGCCTCCTTGACGTGGTGAAAGTTTTTCAATGTTGTTTCCTTGTACTTTACCGGAAGTATGGGTGTACGCTTATACTCCCGCTAAAGTGGAGGCTAAATGTAGCGTCCTAAAATTGAGACACTTGCAATTTCGACTGCATTTGAGTCTTCACGATGGCAGCGCAATGTTGAACCTGAATGGAGACCCCGAAACTTGCTTGCGACATCAAAAACTGCATATTTCTACACCTTGGCCTGATCCTCCTTGCACCCTGCTGTCCCAGGAGGTGGGACCATGGCGCCCAGCACCCTGGTCCCTAGCCCTATTTTGGGCCCGGTCTCTTGTTGGGCATCGGGTCTTTAAGTTTGCAATTGGAAAATAATTCTCCTAGGTCGGCCCAAGGTCCGAAAAATCAGTCTCCTAACCCTAATTGACAAGTATATAAACTATATTTCCTCTCCCAAAAGGAGGAAGGAAAAGACATATGTGTGCAAGAGGCGGAAGCGCTAGGCAAACATTCAAACATTCAAGCATTCAAGCATTCCTTCAAGCAATTGAGCATTCTAAGTCTCCATTCAAGGCTAGGTGTTGCATTCAAGACAAGGATTCAACCATTGAAGAGGAGATCACTTACAACATACAACATACATTACACCTTCGCATGTAGGAATACAAACATTCTTACAACAAGGTATCAGTACTTGATTACATTACAAACATTTACAGCATTCTCATTTCTTGGTTAATTCCAAAACCGGGGTTTGACCTAAAGGCAAACCCCTAATCCCTAACCCCCCAATCGTCCTCTCTTTTCTGTGTGTAGGTTGCAGGTACGCGGCTGTAATTGAAGATCTGGAATCCTTGTGCAGAGACGAACAGATCCCCCTTCATTTCGCAGATTTTTCGGAGGACCGTGTGCACTCCAAGCGCCATCGTCCCGTCAACTTTTGCTCAAATTTGCAGGACAGCATCGTCTCGACATTTTACTGCTAATTTCAGGTCCGTAGCTTCATCCCGTGTCCCTATCTCCGTCTACAAGCGAATCTTTCTTACTTTACATGCACTCCTAGTTCAATCCTTCTATCTACATTCTTTACAAAAGAGGGTATCCTTGATGTCTCAACCCTTGAAACTCATTTAGAATCCAGTCTTGCATTGTGTGGGATTGGATCTTGTGGGTTTCAACCCCTCTTTTGAATGTAAAGTCTCTCCTAAGTGAAAATCGTCAACCCTAGTGACCTCCTTTCTCTCTCGTTGGAGTGGGGGAACACCTGGGGTTCAATTTTCCTCTTTACATTTTGGTGAACCCGACGTGAACATCCTAATTTTGATTATTCATGGTTAGATCTGAAAAATTTGCTTCCTTGATTACATTTCCATGTTTCATCTTTTGCAAACTTTAAGAGGTTAATTGCATAAAAACCCTAAATTTTCTTTTTAGTAATTGAGCTTGTGAAATGTTTAATTGTTAATGCTTGTTTTAGATCTACCCTTCTATTGCAAATTGTCGATTCATATTTGTGCTTTAATTCTGAAAATTAAGTGGTTAAGTGTCAAAACCCTAATTTTTAAAACCCTCTTGATACAACCTTTGACGGATGATTTCACTGATCAAAACACCTCCAAATCGGTTGTAACTTTGGATTTCGCAACAAAATCATAATATCTCTCATCCCTAAAAATTTTGAAAAAAGTTGCGAGGACCGTGTGCACCCCGAGCGCCATCGTCCCCGACATTTTTTCTGAAATTTCGGGAGCTAGATCTTACTGTATTTTTCTGCTAAAATCCAGAACCTTGGCTGATTTCATTAATTCTAACACTTTCAAAACTAAAGTCAAAGTTGGTCTAGTGATTGCTTGGATTAGGGCTTATAATCATTCAAAAATTGTTGAAATTGAAATTTTGTGTTAAAATTGTGTTTCTTACAGTCCTAAATCTGAAAAGTGTGTTGGCATTCATTTGAAATTTCAGTACTTTATTCAAATTCTTGCAGTTTGTGACTGTTGAAATTAAGTGTTTAATTGCAACAACTTTGATTTCTGCTTTCAAATTTGAATTTTTGCATGAAATCGAGTCAACTTTTAAATTTCAAAGCTTGCATTGCTTTTAGTATTCACTCTAAAATCATAAAATTCAAAATTTCAGTTTCCCTCTCTTTTTCAAAATTCAAATTTTGCATTTTTCAACAATCTTGGTAGGGTTCAATTTTGAGATTGCAACTTTAATTTGCCCTATCTACAGATCGTAAAATCACTCAATTTTTTCAAATTAGCTTTAAAATCACCATAACTTTCATCTCTGAAAATTTCGAAAAAAGTTGCGAGGACCGTGTGCACTCCGTTCGCCACGATCCCCGACATTTTTTCTGAAATTTTGAGAGATTGTCCTAATTGCATTTAACAGCTTAAATCCAGGAGATTGGCTAATTTTATTGAAATTTGCTACCTCTAAATTTGAAAATAAATTCAAAATCCCCTCTCTCTCTTTAGTGCATGAGTTTTACAACAATAAGCCCTACTTACACTATTCCTGTTAGACGAAGCCTTAGAATTAAGTCTTTCCAGGGTTTAATTACCGAGGAGATGGAACCTAATTTGAATGGCCTTTTTAACGAGGACATGGGTAATTCCTCTAATCCTCTTAATGATGAAGAAGCTCTCCATGAGGTTTCTGTGGAACAACTTTTGAAATTGGATAACCAATTTGATGATTTTCAGCAATGGATGTCTCAAGAATACCCCGATAGTGAAGCTCTTTCATTAACTAAGGGTCTAAAACGTATGGTTCAAAGTGATAAGAATGGAATTGATATTTTGTGTGGTATTGCACACATTGTGGATTCGAATGTGATGCCTATGAAGAGTTGTGCCGAAACTTTAGGTTATACACAACCTCCTACCCAAGACAATCATTCTATTCCTTTGACAACTTCTATTGCTAGTATACCTACTTTTACATCAAACATAATGACTACTTCAATACAAAACATTCCACCTATGATCACCAGTCATGGGGGCAATCCTTCTTCTTCATTCAATCCGACTTCTTCATTCATTCCTTCAATGAGTGTCCCTACTACATCTCCACAAATGAACATAACGCAAGGGGGCAATTCATTTAAACATTCAAGTATTCTAAGTCTCCATTCAAGGCTAGGTGTTGCATTCAAGACAAGGATTCAACCATTGAAGAGGAGATCACTTACAACATACAACATACATTACACCTTCGCATGTAGGAATACAAACATTCTTACAACAAGGTATCAGTACTTGATTACATTACAAACATTTACAGCATTCTCATTTCTTGGTTAATTCCAAAACCGGGGTTTGACCTAAAGGAAAACCCCTAATCCCTAACCCCCCAATCGTCCTCTCTTTTCTGTGTGTAGGTTGCAGGTATGCGGCTGTAATTGAAGATCTGGAATCCTTGTGCACAGACGAATAGATCCCCCTTCGTTTCGTAGATTTTTCGGAGGACCGTGTGCACTCCGGGTGCCATCATCCCATCAACTTTTGCTCAAATTTGTAGGACAGCATCGTCTTGACATTTTACTGCTAATTTCAGGTCCGTAGCTTCATCTCGTGTCCCTATCTCCATCTACAAGCGAATCTTTCTTACTTTACATGCACTCCTAGTTCAATCCTTCTATCTACATTCTTTACAAAAGAGGGTATCCTTGATGTCTCAACCCTTGAAACTCATTTAGAATCTAGTCTTGCATTGTGTGGGATTGGATCTTGTGGGTTTCAACCCCTCTTTTGAATGTAAAGTCTCTCCTAAGTGAAAACTGTCAACCCTAGTGACCTCCTTTCTCTCTCCTTGGAGTGGGGGAATACCTGGGGTTCAATTTTCCGCTTTATAAAACCCATTCAACTTGCCACCCCATTTGCAAAACCTTCATCAAGTGGTGTGCCTTATAAACCATTCATTATAGAGCAACTTTAGCTTATCCATTGACAAGTGGGAGGTGTTGATGTGTTTTTTATGCACATGCGAACGTAGAATAAAATACCCAAAAGTATCTTATCCTCTCTTGAACAAAGTTACTCAAATGCTGGAGATTTGCTTAAGGATCACTTGAGACAACTCCAAGGTTCTGGTATGTCAGGTCACGACGTGTGGATAAACATAGTTGGTTGATGTGATTGCTGGTATCACAAGGAGAGTTACGTTGAATTGTCGAATGCTTGAATAGCTGGAACTTGATCATCTAATATTTCAATCTCGCGATGCTTTTTGTCCTAAACTAACTTGAATTGAAAAAAGGGCAAAAGGTGAAGTGCTAATAAAATCTATTGTAAGGCCTAGACTGTAAGAAGATGGATGAATGATTAGATGGAATCCTACTGAGTGAGGTCTCAACATAGGGTTATATGAGATAGGGGTAAGTTCAATAGTGATTTCTCCTCTACAACCTTAGCCAGTCTGTGCGAAAATGAGAGCTTGACAGCATTCTTTCGCTTTTAGCTAGCTAAATTTTTCAAGAATTTTATCTCTAGATTTAATATTTCTTTTCTTGCATGAATCTATTAATTTTGAGATAACAGATCTTGCCTTCATGAATTGATCCTAGTTTATCCCTTTAACCTTGATTAATTTATTTAGAGTGTTTAGTTCCATTTTAATCCTTTCTTTTACAATTAAATATTGTTAAAAAATTGTATTATTGTTCCAAATTTTGTGGATATTTAGGAGACACAAATAAAATATAAATGTAATCATTCCATATTTTTGTAGGAGATATTGGAATGAGACTAATAGGAAGAGTAGTAAACATGAGTCACAATGAGCACTTTAGAATAAATATAAACATTATAAGGAAGAGTAGCTTGGAAAAATAGAAGCATAATTTATTTTCCAATATGCAAGATTATTACTTGGGAAAGAATCTTGAAAGAGGATTGAAAAGATTCCTTGAGCTAACATTGTCTCACTTATCCAAAATTATGAGGAAGGATTCATTAATGAAATGGTCATTAACAAAATGGAGAGAATAATAATTAGGAAGAGATAGATTTCACATGCTACTAGTGACTAGACTGGAGAGAAACTAGAGGCAAATCATTTAGCTTGGCCATGACACAAAGTCTGAGAATAGATGCCAACCTTGGTGAATGGAATGAAAATCCAAAACAATTAATGAGTGGTGAGACAAGTAGAGGCATCTATAAAAAAAAAATTGAATAAAATAAAGAAAAAATGGGACTAAAACCAAGGGAAATGCACATGGAAAGGATATGATGAAAATCAAAATAAATAGTTTGAAGATAATATTAGTTACCTAAAGGATATTCCACTTGATTATTTGGTATATCATAACTATTTTGACAAATTTTGAAACCATTAGAGGTACCTTTTGCTTCTATAGATGAGGCATTCATTCATGTTGAAGTTGTGATAGCTTATTTGCCTCTTTATAGACAACAAATTATCCATACGAATGATCATATATATTTGTAACCTCCATCCCAAACCACCTATTTCACTCTTCTTCCTTTGTGTACCTCTTTTATTCTTCCATTACCTCTTCACTTACCTAAATTCAATCTAAAACATAGTGTATATAGCATCAAAAAAAATCCATATTTGATTAATATTATCCACAACATATCGAAAAGACAAATACCACACTTACTGTGTCATCAACCAAAAATAATTTACTTACATATTCAAAGAGTTCAATAATGGAGAAACATCCATGCGGTGCTCTACACATGTCCTTGAAGGTTCAAGAAATACTTATCCTCTATTGGTCCAAACTTTAAATCACTTTCCATGCATGAAAATAATTGCAACCATACACAATTTCCCACCCAATAGATTCTCTCAAACTAGTTTACTATCTTAACATAGGGTCAAGGAAAAGCAGGCCAAAATAGGAATACAAGTGTCTTAAAAGCCTTCAAGACCATAGTGGTGAGGATTGAATTTCTTTCTTTAGTGGTATCTTTCTCTAGATTAATTAGTTGGGGATTCTATTAGGACCTTTTCCTAATTAAAAAATATATATAAAGATTACATCCCTAAATATTGCATTCATAATAAAATAAATTTCTGCAATATTGAGACTAAATTCATAATAGATTTATAGTGATGAATAAAGAAATATTTAAGATTATCAAAAAATTGATGTTTTCTTTCTCCCAACCGTCATTGGATATTGGGTGATCTTTGAGGCATTATGTCAAATAGTTCATGTGCCTTATCTAAGCTTACATATTTTGCATGCATGTGTACCTAGGCAGTTGCACTACAACATCTATACTCACTAATCACATTTGGTTGGAAGTTTCTAAATGAAAGTACTTTCTCTTCTATCTGGTATTGGTGGAGCAGAGGTTGCATTGCATCGTCCTAGGATACATATTTCTGCAGATACAACACAAGTTAAATGTATCCCAGGTCGATGCAAAGCAACCTCTGCTCCAAAGATCACCAAAAAATAGAGAAAGAACTTTAATTTAATGCCATCAGGATAAAAGTCTTTAATCAAGACAGATAAAATTTGAGTTTGATTGTCATCATTTACTTTGCCAAATTCTTCACACGTAACTCCTGAATTAATTTCCTACTCACAAGAATTTTATTATGTCTCAAATATAGGGAAACAGAAGGCTTCAAATAGAAAACTTGAACATGCAACTAAATCCATTGACTAACCAGAAGAACAAAATTAAGAAACAGTTTGATCATCTGAGAGATGTTGTAGACTTGCAACTCACCAGCTAAGTTTTTGCGGGTAAGAATTTTTTTGTTTTGGTTATGGTTGTGGTGTTTATAGGGAGACATTTACAAATTTATATCTATTTTCACTATTTAATGGTTTATGGGTTTGTAATGGTAATTTAATGTTCTTTCATATTTTTGTATATATTCTTTATAATAGCCTATTCTATTGATTTGTTCTATTATGCATAATGGTGTGGGTCAGATGACTTTGTCGTCAGTGCATGAAAGCATTGAACGAGTTCTACTTTTAAAAATTACATGAAACATTTTTAATTTATTTGATTCAATGTTATTTGCAAAAAAGGATTATCAATGATGTTTCCTTTCTCCAAGAATTGTCTAGGATCTTTCCATCAGATAATATGTAACATTGAATGACTAAATCTTTTCATTACAAATGCTTATTTTATTTAATTATTATCTGAGCGTGAATTAAAATTTATATCTGTACAGAAGCAGAACATACAAGTTGAAGAGTCATGTGCAAGCAAATTTCCTAAAAGAAAGCAAGCAGGCATTATCTTGAATGACATGGAAACAAGCTCATCAGCTGCTTAGAAGAGAGCAATTGTAGAATGGCAGAGGAAAGTGTTTAAGGGTGATAAATAGATAGATAGTATGCAATACAAACAAACAATGTCTGGAGTGTCTGATGTGATGTCTCTAATTTATGTCTGGAGGGACTAACTGGTTTTGGAGTTCCTGCGAAACCTATTGGGCCACGCTTGGAGGAAATCAATGTGTTCATGCAAGGAGCACCTTTTTTCTATTATGAGAACGATACTTTTGCACCGAGGGATATTTGGAAGTCAATATCCAAAAATTTCTATAGTGTGGAACAAGAGTTGGCGGACTCGAAGTATAATTGTCAGAGGTTATGTACACAATCTCCCAATAGAAGAGCAATTTCAAGAATTACCTCTTCCCCCATGACTATTCAGGAAGACTTCCTCAAACAAAGGACTATTGACCTCCATGGGATCAAAGAAAAAAAATTGAAGCATAGACTCTAGACGATGTGGTGGTGTCCTTCGTGAAGAACTCTGAACTATAATTGAAAATTCACGAGGGAGACTGCAAGATAGTGAAGAGAAATACAATCTTGAAAAGTGGGAAGAATGGATCTTGGTTTGGGTGGGGCCAAGTCAGGTGGCTCCTCTAGAGGTTGACGAGATAGAAATCATATTAGTATTTGAAAAAGATCACACTCGTGGAACTTTGTGTGCGAGTGATCGATTGTGGTGTTTGGGTAATGCATTCCAAATAGATACAGTTGCATGCCATTAGGATAAAAGTCTTTAATCAAGACATTACCCATTTGGAATGCAACTGTATCTATTTGGAATGCATTACCCAAACACCGCAATTGATCACTCGCACACGAAGTTCCACGAGTGTGATCTTTTTCAAATCCTAATATGATTTCTATCTCGTCAACCTCTAGAGGAGCCACCTAACTTGGCCCCACCCAAACCAAGATCCATTCTTCCCACTTTTCAAGATTGTATTTCTCTTCACTATCTTGCAGTTTCCCTTGTGAATTTTCAATTATAGTGTAGAGTTCTTCATGAAGGACACCACCACATCGTCTAGAGTCTATGCTTTAATTTTTTTCTTTGATCCCATGGAGGCCAATAGTCCTCTGTTTGAGGAAGTGCTTCCTGAATAGTCATGGGGGGGAGAGGTAATTCTTGAAATCGCTCTTCTATTGGGAGATTGTGTACATAACCTCTTGGTCTTCTGAAAGCTGGCAATTATACTTCGACTCTGCCAACTCTTGTTCCACACTATAGAAATATTTGGATATTGACTTCCAAATATCCCTCGGTGCAAAAGTATCATTCTCATAATAGAAAAAAGGTGCTTCTTGCATGAACACATTGATTTCCTCCAAGCATGGCCCAATAGGTTTCGCAGGAACTCCAAAACCAGTTAGTCCCTCCAGACATAAATTAGAGACGTAACATCAGACACTCCAGACATTGTTTGTCTGTATTGCATACTATCTATCTATTTATCACCCTTAAACACTTTCCTCTGCCATTCTCCAATTGCTCTCTTCTAGGTAGCTGATGAGCTTGTTTCCATGTCATTCAAGATAATGCATGCTTGCTTTCTTGTAGGAAATTTGCTTGCACATGACTCTTCAACTTGTATGTTCTACTTCTGTATAGATATAAATTTTAATTCACGCTCAGATAATAATTAAATTAAATAAGCATTTGTAAAGAAAAAATTTAGTCATTCGATGTTACATATTATCTAACAGAAAGATCCTAGAAAATTCTTGGAGAAAGGAAACATCATTGATAATCATTTTTTGCAAATAACACTGAATCAAATAAATTAAAATATTTAATGCAATTTTTAAAAATGGAACTTGTTCAATGCTTTCATTCACCGACGGCAAAGTCGTTTGACCCACATCATCTCTCGCCGTCGGAATTCCGAAAACAACTAATGAAACGCCCGACAAGGATGTTGTGCATCCAATGGCACTCCTCTGTCGGAATTTTATCCTTTGGAGTCGGAATTCCGACAATAGGCTGAGATCACGACGGTATTCTTTCGGGGTATGAGCATCCATGGTGGCCGTCAGAAAGGTTGGATGTGATGTCGGAATTGCGACGACCACAAGGATAGTCGGAACTTCCAACACAAAGTTTTCGACAACTTTTTATGTTGGTGGTGCAACGAAATTTGGTCGGAATTCCGATGATTTGCCATCAAAATCTTGACCCGAATGTACTAGTGCATAAGGATCTCTACTATCCAGGAACTTAGATCCTTGGGAACCGTCAATGTAACTCTTGACTCATTGATTGGTAAGTTGACCGCTTTTGAATTAAGCAATTATGACAACAGCATACCAAAGATTGATATTGCCTTCAAAGCATCCATGATGCATGCACCCACAAGGAGAAGGAAAGAAACTGGTAGTAGCTCTACTACCATAACCGTTCATTCCCAAGAGAGTGACAATCTTCTCTCTGAGGGGGAGGAGCAAGATGAAATTGAAGCTCTACTGGAAAGAAGATTGCCAAGAGGTAAAGGTAAATACAAAGGTAAATTACCCTTAAAGTGCTTCTCCTGTACTAAGATAGATCATATTGCTTCAAGATGCCTTAACAATGATAGCGACAAGAAGAACAATTTCAGAAGTTACAGGGACAAGAGAAAGAAAGAATGTTATCTTGCAGAAGAAGAAGTCATTGATGAAGATGGCATTGCTTTTGTGGTAGTCAAAGAGGATAGCACAAAGGAAGGAGATATGGCATTGATTTCTAGCACAAACCGGTGTGGATAATGGGTGATCGACAGTGGCTGCACTCATCATATGACTGATAACATAATCAAATTCCTCAGCATAGAGGATTGCAATTGAGGAAAAGTGAGTTTCATAAATGATGCCACATGCGTAGTAAGAGGTAAGGGTTCTATAGCCTTGAATGATAAGACAAACTGTGATGATGTCTTTTAGGTAGAAGGATTAAATTATAGCTTTTTAAGTGTTGCACAACTTAACAATAAAGGATACCGGTTATTATTCAATAAAGGGATATGTAAAATAAATAACAAATCTGGAAGTTTAATTGCCACTGGTAAATAGTCAAGATGCAATTTGTTTCATCTAGACACCACCATAGGTAATTGTCTAGTAGCTAAGGTATAAGACAGTTGGTTATGGCACAAAAGATTGTGTCATGTTAATTTTGATAGCATAGCTAAAGTCAGTAAAGCAAAATCTGTAAGAGGTATGCTTGACATAGTAAAACCTGAAAATGTTATGTGCAAAGAGTGTCAACTAGGGAAGTTGATCAGGTCCAGCTTCAGCAGTAAAACTTTCTCATCTAAAAGTGTGCTGGACTTAGTTCACACAGACCTATGTGGTCCCATGAGAACCTAGAATTTCTATGGAGACCGGTATTTTATGTTATTTGTTGATGACTTCTCAAGAGTGACGTGGGCTGTATTTTTTAAAGAAAAATCAGAATATTTTCACATGTTTAAAGTGTTTAAGGCTTGAGTAGAAAGAGGAACTGGTAAGAGTCTGAAGTGCCTAAGATCAGACAAGGGAGGAGAGTTCACCTCTCAAGAGTTCATGAACTACTGTGAGGAATAGTGAATCATGAGACAAATGTCTACACCCAGAACTCCTCAGTAGAATGGAATTGCTAAAAGAAGAAACAAAACTCTCATTGATTGTGCCATAACTCTAATGATACAGAAGGATATTCCACATACCTTCTGGAGAGAAGCAATAAGCATTGTTGTATACATTATGAACCAGATACAGGTAAAGAAGGGGACAAACAAAACTCCTTATGAATTATGGAGTGGTTACTCACCTAATGTTTGCTATTTCAAAGTATTTGGAAGCAGGTGCTACATCAAAAGGGACGAGTACACTAGAAAATTTGATCCCAAGAGTGATGAGGGAACCTTCTTAGGTTACTAAAATAAGAGCAAGGCATACCAGTGTCTAAACAAAAGGATCAGTAAGATTGTGGAACGTACAAATGTCATAGTAGATGAGTACTCTGAGAAAAATTAACAGGATAGTAAAAATGAACTGGAGGACTATAAAGGGTTCGAGTACAATATACTGGTGGAACCTACTAAAAAAGATCTTGTTGAAGTGGCTAATGAAGAAGCCTGTGAGATAGAACTTGCACAACCAGTAGAAAAGTTCAAAGGAGAGAACCGGTATTGGCTAAATATGTCAGAAATAATCACTTTGTAGAAGATATCATTAGTGACAAGGATGCACAAATTCTAACCAGAAGAAGAGCAAGAGAGAATGAGTGTATGCTCTCCATTTTTTAGCCCAAAACAACAAAAGAGGCTCTGAAAGATGATGAATGGTTCAAAGCCATGGAAGAAGAACTGGAGCAAATAGAGAAAAATGATACATGGACTCTAGTACCTAGACCGGAAAATAAAAATGTAATAGGCATCAAGTGGGTGTTCATAAATAAGATGGATGAAACCAGTAACGTAATAAGTAACAAGGCAAGATTGGTCTGTAAGGGTTATGCTCAAGAAGAAGGTTTGGACTATGGAGAAACCTTCACATCGGTAGCCAAACTAGAAGGGGTCAGAATTCTATCGGCCTATGCTACTTATAGAAGGTTTAAAGTATACCAAATGGATGTCAAATCGGCATTCTTAAATGGGGTGTTAGAGGAAGAAGTATACATAGAGCAACCGGAAGGGTTTTCATCTGAAGAGGGGAGAAATATGGTATGTAGGTTGCAGAAGGCTCTGTATGGGCTGAAACAAGCACCGAGAGCTTGGTATGAGAGGTGACACTCATATATGCTAAGCATTGGGTTTAAAAGAACCACTGATAACAGTAACCTGTATCTAAAGAGTGGAGCTGAAGGAAAACACCTAATTGTTGAGATCTTTGTAGATGACATCATATTTGGGGGAGATGATGAGCTGAGCAGAAGCTTTGCAGGAAAAATGCAACATGAATTCAAGATGTCCATTATTGGTGAGATTAAGTTCTTTATTGGCCTACAAGTCTCTTAATTAAAGAATGGCATCTTTATCAATCAAACTAAGTACATAAGAGAAATTCTTAAGACTTTCAGAATGGAAGATTGCAAACTTTTTGGAATTCCAACGGTTATAGGTTGCAACCTATCTAAATATGATGAGGCTGAAGAAGTGTATGAGACACTTTACCGGTCAATGATTGGTAAATTACAGTATGCAGTACATAGCAGACCAGACATAGCACAAGTTGTTGGCTTGGTTGCCAGATTTTTTGCAAATCCAAAAGAAACTCACATTATGGCAGTCAGAATAATATTCAAATACCCAAAGGGGACTGGTGAGTATGGTCTCTAGTATCCACACAAAGGGGACGTTAGTTTAATTGTCTTCACTTATTCAGATTGGGCTAGAAACATCAATGAAAGGAAGAGCACCAGTGGAGGAGCATTCTTTCTCAAAGAAAGGATTGTATCTTGGACAAGTAAGAAACAAAACTACATATCTCAATCTATAGTTGAGGCTGAGTATGTAGTTGCTCCAATTAATTGCACACAGATAGTTTGGATCAAGCAACTACTGGAAGGAACTCAAGAAAAGGTGGTTGGACTGATAGTGATTCATTGTGACAACACCATTGCCATTGACATATCTAAGAACCTGGTGATGCACTCCAAAATGAAGCATATAGCCATCAAATATCACTATCGAAGGGAACAAGTTCAAGAAAAGGAAGTGATGTTGGAGTACATACCAACAAAAGAACAGCTAGCTGATATATTCACCAAGCCACTATAGAAGAACACCTTTGACTATCTCAGAGGTAAGATGGGGGTTATGCCCCTCCATTCAGTAAAGTAAGCAAACAGGGTTCTACATCAATCTAGTATAATTTCAAGTTTTTCAAATAAAAACAACTAGATTGATGAGTGTGGACTACTCTCGTTAGGGGGAGCAGTCTTGTAAGTGTTCAGAATGGACTCTTTGGCATTGTTGTTAAAGGGAGAGATATATTTAGAGTGTTTGAGCATTGGCAGATATCAGTGACAAGGGGAGATATTCTTCACTTAGGGCAGAATGACTTGACTGTTATAGAGATGAAGAAGCATGCATCTAATTAGCCAAAGTCTGAAGTGTTTATCATCAATGCCAAATGGGGAGATTGTTGGATTGTTGGCATTGACAAAACCGGTCAATCTAGAAAACCAGTATATGTGCTAAGGGTTGTCATTGATGTCCAACACTTACCGGTGAAGACACTAACCAATGAAGTGGTATAGGTAGGCTAGTGTTGATGTTCAGTAAGCAATAGTGAATGGAAACAACATTGGGATTGAATGACCAAAGGTTACTTCATCTCAAGGAAAGATAAATTAAGTCAACCGATCTATCATTCAGGAAGATCAGTCACTCTAGTGGTGGTGAAGTCACAAAGGTGACTCGAGCAAGGAAACTTGTTTGCTCTAACCAACCGGTAACTCACTGGTAAATAGGGGAAGAGACTTGGTGCTAGCACAACAAACTGGCAATCAAAGGATGAACCGGTAATATAAGAAGTGCAGTTGCATACCCGTACACTAGTATGACAGAAGGAAGACAGGTGATCACCATAATTCTTAGAGCAGTGATTAGTTATTCATTTGAGGTGGCCAAGGATGAGTTGGTAAGCTTGTGTCTACGCCAAATCATTTGTTGGTAAGGTTAACCTTCAGTTATCTAGCAGTCAAGCATGATTACATGTGGATTCCCTGGTTCGCATTTATTTGGCTAAACATTACTCAGAAGTTTCTATCTTTGGGAGATGTGGTGGCAGAATTGGTTGAACACTTGGCGGAATTGTTGTAACGCGCACAGAGAAAGAGTGGGAGATTTTGAAATTGGAATCTTCCGTAATCCTTGATTGCTTTGATTGAGGATATGCCTGAAGGTGTCGACTGAAAATGTATAAAGAGTTCTTAATATCTTTCAAAAAGTTTTCGATCATAAAATTTGAAACAAGGAAATATTGTTGAAGGCGATCCAAGGTGAAGAGAAAAGTGAGAGGAAGTTCTAAGAGGTGTTAGCATAGTTGAGTGTATGTGTGAGGTAGATCGACTAAGTGCAAAGTCGACATATAGAGAACCGGCTAGGTGCAGAGCCGAAGGGCAGAGAACCGACTGAGGGCAGTGCTAAATGATAGTGGACTGACATAGTGTACAGCCAAAGGTCAGAAGAACGGCGGAGTGCAGTGTCATGGGAGAGGTGACCGGCTGAGTGAATAGCCGAAGGTGTAAGAAGGAAATCGGTGTTGTGCAAAGATGACACAACCGGTGTGTATTGAATGCATATTGATATCTAATCAAGCTATCAGTAGCTAATTCAGTAGATAATCCATCTATTTCTTTCTAACAACTGCAACATAAATCCCTTAACTGGGTGGACTTTAACAAGTCCCTATTGTAAAATCCCTTAATCGGATAACATCTTAGCTGATGTTCTAAGTCCTCTAACCAGGCTACCTTGAACAAGGTAAAGGCACTAACTGGCCTTGATCAAAATCCCTTAACCGGGTGGCACCCAAAAGTGTCTTTGTAATCTCCTAACAGGGATGGCTCTTAACCGAGCATACTCCAGAAGAGTGCAAATTTTGTGAGTTCCTACTCACACTGTGGTTTTCTCCCTATTGGGTTTCCACGAGATAAATCCTTTGTGTCACCATTAACTTTTCATGTTTGCATATTTTACTTCAGTGATTAAGTATATTGTTGGATCTTAGATGAATGAAGATTTAAGATAAAAGTTAAATTGTGAAATTTTGATTAAGTGTTGATTCACGCCTCCCCTCTCAACACCGGTTGGGACTAACAAAACCTCCATCGGTGTATGTCATACCGATATCCTCATCAAATATCAACAAGACCAAATGTTCCCTTTGCCGCTAGTGTAAGTCCCGTCAATGGATTTTATTGGCATGTGCTACCGCGATGGCACCCGAGGCATCAGGTCTCCATCGGTGTATGTCTTTGCGATAGCCAAAATGTTCCCTTCGCCACTAGTGTAAGTCCTACCAATGGAGACCTGATGTCTCGAGTGTCATCGGGGAAGTACATGCCGATTAAATCCATCAGCAGGACTTACACTAGCAGCGAAGGGAACATTTGGTCTTGACGATAGCCGATGAGGCTATCGGTAAAACATACACCGATGGAGACTTGATGTTTTCTGTTGGAATTCCGACATTGACGAGAACCGTCGGAGTATCCGACAACAAGTTTTTGATGGTTGCATTTGTCGACAGTCTAAAGAAAAAGAGTCAGAATTCTGATGAGAGGTCGTCGGAATAGAGTCCCAAATGTACTAGTGTAATATGAGATACACTTCTTGATTGGAAAACCTATGACCCCTTGGTCTTTCTTGAGTACATAGTTTCATCTTTTGTCAACCCCTTACCATTACTAAGATCGTACTCAAAATCATAAAATAATTTCTCATAAGTATTGCAATAATACTAATAATTCAATCTTGACTACCTATCATTTACTTTCATTCATGTGTGTGTGTGTGTGTGTTGTCACACTCCAAGAACAAAAAAAAAATATACAACAAAATGAGGGATTCACAACATTATAAAGTAAAATCTCCATTTCCCTTTTCTTCAACTTAAGAATATATTAGGTCTTTCATATCTTGGATTCTTGAGCTCTACATTGAGAATTAATACTAAATTCACATTTTCAAAGAAAGACATTTCAAGCACACGATTAATAAGCTTTCTAACAAAAATTTAAAATATGCCTTTTTGCTTTCAGAGAACGTCGAGGGTAGAAGATTATGAGCTCCCAAATCCTTCCTCAAACTCTCCTCCTTCAAACCTATCCTCACCTCAAATCGACTACTAACACGTGAAGAAATTATTTTCTAACTATTCTTCTAAAAGTGAGAAAGTGAACTTCTTCCCTTTTAATATTTCTTGAGAACAATGCAATTCTTAAGCAAAAGCACAGTGAATAAAACTTCTCCAAAAGACCCTTAAAAAGACCATGGCTAATCTATTTATAGTCTTCCTTGTGAGAAAATATCTCCATTTGAAATCATCATTTCCCTCCAAGAAAGAGGGTGACTTAATTCACATTATTATCCAATAACCAAAAATTGATTATCATATTAAAAACTTCATAACCAAAATTAATGTTTACTCCTCCATAAATTGGTTTATTAACCAACTTGACCAAGTATTTGAAATATGAAGGATCGTTGCTCTTTTAAAAGAAATAATATTTAATACAAATTATATCCACGCTATTAAATAGGGAGTGTGTGGTGTTTTATATTATATCCACATGATTTTTCAGATAACAAAAATGATCCAATGGATTACATTTGAAAACTACTTTAAAAAGTAGTTATCGCATATATTATTGCATTCAATTACCACTTTAAAAAGTTGTTAGCTCTTAAAAGCTCCCACCACTTCCGTGGGGGGTGTTTGCCCATCGTACCCCAACACTAGGGAAAGAGCACCAGTAGTTGAGCATGTATGAATTATTGTGAGGGTTGTTGATACTTTTTGCTCCAAAAAAAGTACAAATAAAAACTATTGTTTGAAACATAAAAGATCATTTTTTGTGTGTTTATATATTAATAATTACAATACATTGCACCAATAGTTGTGACTTTAAAGTTGTTATTGCTATGAAATGTACCATTATTTGTAAAAATCAACCAATTATGTGATGCTACATCAGCTGCACAAGTATAGGGGCCTCTTTTGCACACCTATCGGTCTCACTTTTTTGGGGGTTGTTTTGGACACCTTGGAAAAAAGCATACTAATGTAGCACCATACTAGATGATGTGGCCCTTAAACCTTAGTTATAAGTAGAGGACTTTCCACGTAAGCCAATGTAAAAAAATGGGAGTGATTTGAAATTTCCACATAGGATTTTGAGAAGCGTAAAGTTAGGGTGCAAAAATACTAGGTCCTCTCCCCTAAGTGGGAGTTGCTTAGTCCCCCACCATGTGGTGGGTGACTGACTTAGTCAAAAATCCCCTTAAAACAAAAACCAAGAACCCAATTCCTTGTTTAATATATTACATATAATTTTAAATTGACCCAAGGTGTGTGTATGTGGTTTTTTTTCTATTTATAAATGTGTGTGTGTGTGTGTGTGTGTGTGTGTGTGTGTGTGTGTGTGTGTGTGTGTGTGTGTGTGTGTGTGTGTGTGTGTGTGTGTGTGTGTGTGTGTGTGTGTGTGTGTGTGTTTTATAAATTAATAAGCTTTCTAAAAATAAGAAATTTTAATACTTAAATAATTATTATTTTGTAAATGCTAATCCTTATGTACATAAAATGTATATTTATATAATTATACATGTATTTCCATGAATGTGTGAATATATCAAGTTTATAAATATTCAATCATGTCGGAAAGTTATATTCCTAAATGCATATGCACATAACTATAGTAGTACTTAGTTTTACGCGAGTATATAGACATATTCACCCTTATAGAAGATACAACTTGACAACCAAATGGTCATTCTAACATTGACGATGTCAAGGCTACGCATTCTAACTCGATGCTAAACCAACATTTAAGTTCTATATCGACTTAAACCATAACAAGGTTAAGACCCAAAACTAAAGACCAAAGTACTTACTCAATCCCATATCAGTTCATTGTTCAAAAGGACTCAAGATAGCATCGACACAATTCTCACTCATCTATAATCCTCCCCTAGATGATACTCTATGTGTTCTTTCGAAGATGTTGTCTTTACGACCCCTTCTCCTGGTTAATACTTGGTCAATTCAAACACCTAATTAGACCATATCCATCATTAGGGTAGATAAGAAAAATTTCATCATGCATAAATAGATATAGATTCAATAAGCATTTCCACACTATGTCATTGCAACTTCAAGAATATAATAGAATATAAATTGACATCTCATCTTGTTATAAGCAAACTTATGTTCATACTCATTACAAATTCACTAACCATTTTCTATGATAGTTAAAAGTAAAGTTTACAAAATTGAAAAGAAATTATATGTAAAATTTGGGGATGTGACATACTTTTCCCCTTAAGAATCATCATCCTTGATGATTTCCAATATAATAAGTTTATAAAGTATAGTATCAAACATAATAAAAATTTTAATTCAGTCTTTTCTCAACAAGAAACATTAAGAAAATAAATGGGGAAACTTCTGATGGATCTCATTGAAATCCTCCTAGGTGGCACTATCTTCTGAATATTGGTCTCACTGGACCTTGCATTAAAGATTGCATAGATGGAGCTTATGTGTGTTGATAAATCTAAGAGGCTCGATCATTACCACTCTTAGATCTTGCACCCGCAATGTGTTCCAATCCAAGATGTGCTTAATCCCACTGTTGTACTTTTTCAAATATGAAACATGAAAAATATTATGTAACTAGGCTAGAGCTAGTGGCAACGCAATCTTGTAGGCAATCGAGTTAACTACTTTGAGAACTTCAAAAGGGCCTACACAACAAGGTGCTAGTTTGGAGGACTTTCCAAACTTGATAGAGCTCTTGTGGGGTTTAACTCTCAACAACACTTTGTCCCCTACTGAGAACTATCTTGGAATACGCTCGACATTCATAGAACTCTTCTACCTATCATTCACTTCTCCTAATATTTTCTTAATTGATTTCACTTGTTCTTCTATTTTTGCTAGCATGTCCAAACCAATGCTAATCTTATCTTCTAGCTTATCCTAGCTTATGGGAGTTTGGTATTTCTTTTCATATAATGCTTCAAATAGAGCCATTTTGATTGTGGAATGATAAGAATTGTTGTAGGAAAATTCCACTAGTGGAAAATAATCCTCCCACTTGTACTCTTGATCCATGCAATAAACCCTTAACAAATCCTCCAAGACTTGATTAACCCTCTTTATTTGTCCATCAATCTTTGTGTGATATGTTGAGCTTATGTTAAGTTGAGTTCCCAGTGAAGTAAATAAGGCTTGAAAAAACCTCGATGTTATACAAGAATCTCTATCTAAAATGATCTTCTCAGGAACTCCATATAATCTGAACACCTCTTAGACAAATTTATGAGCAAAAACTGATGAACTATCAGTCAAGTTTCTAGGTATAAAGTGTGCTACTTTGGTGAGCCTGTCCACCATTACCAAAATAACATTATGTTTGTTTCTAGACATAGGACATCCTTGCACAAAGTCCAAGGTAATGACTTGCCACTTATTTTCTAGAATCTCATTGTTATATAGGAGTCATATTTTTTCAATTTGTAAGGATCCGCTAGTCCTAACCTTAATTAAACCATCAAATCCTATTAAAGTCTAACATGCATTTATACAAATGAATATAAATTACCATTTATATAAGTACAAGATTTAACATTCATACATAAGGAATTGAGATTAAGTAAAGTAAGAGCTAGATGTTAATGAGTTTGTAGGAATATGAAATCTCACGTCATAAATGATAAATATTGCAGCCTATAGTTAGTGTGCATATGAATAAGATAAATTTATCAATCTTAAATTAACATCATCATAACCATCCATCCTAAGCATTAAGCATTCATAAAAAAAAAAAATTTAAAACTCATCAAAGAAACATGTAAGCAATGAGTCATGCACATGATGGACACATGTTAGTAGGTTAGTGGGATAGTAGTTTTCCTTATTTTTATGTTAGTTACATTTACATGGCGACTTCTTGTCGCATCTACGACAGCAAACCGCATCTAGGTACTTTACATAATTTATTCATGAGTCCACATAGGTCATTTACACAATTACATCATAATTACAATCGTACAATAATATCATGATATAATAGTCTGTAGGACTTTACAATGCAATAAATATGAATCTTTGTCTCTGGATGTAGCATCTTCATTGCCATTGAATTCACCTTCATCTACAAACTAGAAGACAAACATATGACCCAAGTATTTTATCCATCAAACCAAATAAAGCTTTCGCTTCCTGGTGCTCATGATGAGCTCTCGTCCCTCACAACGAAGTTACCTAGCAAATTGGAACCAACTGTCAAGAATGAAACTTGTCTGTGCATGTAGTATCTAACAACCAAATTTTTGAATTTAGCTACATGTGTTATGGCAAGGAGAAGATCTATTAAGTTATTGGCCAATTTTAACCCTTTTGGGATAGGTGAAAGGAAAACCACCCTTCCCTTGTTTATCCCATAACCAAGCGCATCCTTCAATTACATCCATAAACAGATAAAAATAAAATTACTCCCTCCTGGTTAAATTTTATTTATTATTAATAATCTATATTTTGAATCATTCCCAATTATAGATTTGCACAACCTATATACAGATACATATATATTCATTTTATTTTGATTTGAAATCTAATCTTTACCCAAAAGAAAACTAAATGTATCGACCAAGAGACATTACTCGTTAGATATATATGCAACATAAACGAGGAAAAATGTAGAATCAATTTGCTGGCGAGATATAGATTCAATAAGATTTATATGATTGATTAATCTAAGAACAAAAATAAGTGGGTAACACGATTTGTTAAAGCAAAGAATGGCCAGAATTACACGCAGAGGAGGGAGAAGAAATAACCCTTATAAAAAAAAGGTTTGCCTAGTTTCAGGAAATATCGAATATATAAGTACAGAGATAAATTTAATCTCATTTTTAAGAGAAAACGACAGTCAAAGTGGAATAAGGATATAAGGCAAGGAACCAAGGTACGATTTTACTCAAGTAAAATCCACTATGTCCACAGGGAAAATCGCCTGTGACAGCAAACAAAAACAATCTGGTACAAATCGTAGACCATAAACAATGTAAGGGATGCGATATGCCAGTCACAGACAATGAAATTACCTTCCAAACTGTTTTGATGCCAAGTCAAAAGCTATGCCAACAATCAAATTTAAATTCAATATATATATTTGGATCGACCCATTCAAAAAAAACGCAGAAGAAGTGTGTGGGGCGGGATACAAAGAAATGATACCCTGCAAAAATTGTAGAGAGGAGAGGAGAATAGTGGTGTGGTCTTCCTGTAGGTAGTCCAACACGATTTCCCTATCACTTTCGAGATGCTTCAAAAGGCAGTTCGATCTCCTCAAATCTCTTTTGCGAACCAATAGAAATCGCAGAGAAAGAATGGAGAGGGGTGTGATTTTGAAGGGAGCCCCAAAATATCGATTTCACCCTATGAAAATTACATTTCTACCCCAAGTTCATGGTGAAGAAAATAAAAGCTGGCTCCTAAAAAAAATTGATTTTCAATCTCTTGCAGGCATACCAGAAATTCTAATCACCCCTTCCCCCAATAATCGAGTTCTGGATTGATATATAATGGCTCAAACTAAAATTTGATCCTTAATACATCTATCTAAAATTGATAAAGAAATAGGGCTGATGGGAAGTTGAAGAGGAGAAATTCTCATGCACTAGAGTTGGGAGAAGAAATTAGAGAGAGAAAATAGCCACTTACAAGGAAATCAAAATTGATGAACTTGTGCATTCCTAGAGATGACTTACTTATGTCTCCTAAATTGATGCAATTGATAGTTTATACTAGTCACACTAGTCACAGGGAGCTTATGAAAGAGAAAAGAATGCAAACTCATTAAATTTGTGTAATCAAGAGTTTAGACTATTAAATTTTCAAATTATATTTAAATTATAATTTTAACATTTTATTTTTTGAAACTTTCAATTTAGTATTTTAATTTATTTATATTTATCAATTATAAACAATTTAACTTTGATTTTATTATTTAATATGATTAATTAATTTAGTTAATATTATTATTAATGTATGTGTATGCACATATTTGCATTCCGCGAGTTACTGCTGACGAGCTAGGAGACCCCTTCTCGGTTATATGTCCGCCTTCGACGGTCGACCCTGCATCCACCTCATACTCAATGAAAACATCAGATCATCATAATTAACATTACACCACATAAATAATATCACAAAAAATATATATTTTTAATAGCATTAAATAACATAATGTCAAGTGTCATCATTATTTCAATGTATAATGGAATAAATTAATCTAAAAATTAATAGCCTAGAACTAGTCATGACATCCTTCCCCACTAGGAAGAGACACCATCCCGATGTCTTATTACATAAACATGCATGAAATAATAACTAAGTCCATCAAAGTAAATGTGGTAAAGAACGCTCAATATCCTCAGCGTTTTACCATGTAGCACTATCCTTTGAATATTGGTCCCACTAGACCTTATACTACAAGATCTCTCTCTAGTGCACCTGTCAATAATTCGAGTGGGCTCCACTAGCACCACCCCGGGTTCCAACTTCTTGTACCTATAGTGCATACCAATAAGGAATATGAGAATCATTTGGATGATAGGGCTTAAGCAATGAAACATGAAAAACATTTTTAATCCGAACAAGAGCAGGCGGTAGGACAAGTTGGTAGGCAACTAGATTAACCACTTATAGGATGTCAAAAGGTCCAACATATCTAGGTGCCATTTTTTAGGACTTCCCAAAGGAAATGGAGCTCTTCTGAGGTCTCACCCTCAAAAAGACCTTATCCCCTTCTAAAAATTGTCGGAATGTCTTGTTCTTATCTGTATAACTCTTATGTCTATTAGTTGCTTCCTTAAGTCTAGCCTTATTGACACCATATGTTCTTCCAAGTTCCTTAAGTAGATTAGGACCAACTAAAACTTTGTCTTCTACTTTGTCCCAATTGATAGGTGTTATGCACTTATGCCCATAAAGAGCCTCAAACGGTGTCATACGTATAGATGAGTGATAGGAGTTGTATATAAAATCAACTAAGGAAATAAAGTCCTCCCACTTGTACTGTTGATCCATACAGTTCATGTCCTTAGTAAGTCTTCTACTACTTGATTTACCCTTTCAATATGTTCGTCTATTTGTGGATGGTAGGTTGTGCTAAAGTTCAACTTTGTTCCTAAAGCTGCATTCAAAGTGGTCCAAAATCGTGAAGTCATTCTCACATCCCTATCTGAAATTATTGTCTCAGGTACCCCATGTAATCGGAAGACTTCCTTAATAATTTTTTGTGCTAGAACCGTTGATCCATCCTTAAGATTACCAAGTATAAAATGAGCTACCTTAGTCAATTTGTCTAATACAACCAATATCATGTCATGCTTGTGCTTGGACATAGGTAATCCTTGAATAAAATCCATACTGGTCACTATGCCATTTATAATTTGGCACATGGTGCAAAAATAATAACCCTGCTAGATGCATATGCTCATCCTTGACTCCCTGGCATTCAAAACATTTCCTCAAATAACATTTTTGGCATAACTGATGGTGTTGGCACAACCGACTCATCAGTTAGTATTGTCATTGATGACCAACACTTACTGGTGAATAAGGCCAAGCTCATAGGCAAGAAGATGTGGTAAACGTCAATGGTTTATTCATGGCTACAAACAGTATGGAGGATTCAGTGCTTCCCTAATATGCATCATTGACACACTTAAGCAGTGTGTCGGTAGAAGACTAATCGGTTGAAGGATAAACAGAGTAGTCGTTCGGTCAGTCAAGCACCCGATAGGTATTGAGATCAGTTTCCTAAAACTGGCAAATGAAATGATGATGCGGTCATAAGAGGTGACTCGGATTGTAGTTTAGTAGTCTTATGCACGACTGAAACCCTCTGGACAGACAAGTGATCAGTTTAATTGATGATTAGTGACCGGTGGCAAAAGGTGAAGAGTTACACCCATGAACCGGTGATACAAGTTGAAGGATGATATCCACCAGGAATCTCGGAGCAGTGTCCAGTAAGTTGGATGTGATGACCAAAGGTGAAACAATCATGGAAAGATATCATCAAACAAACGGATACTGAAGTCTACAATAGTTAACAACCAGAGATTTGTGCGGATTTTTCAATTCGCATTAGAAAGACAAAACACGACCCAGAGGTTGGTGAAATTATGAGTTGCAGAGGCTGTCAAGGATGAGTTGCTGGCGAGATTGATGGAGAGCATGCAGAGAGAGTGCAAGAAGATTTGGAAAGATTTGAATTTCATCATTTGCTGAGTGTTATGTGTAAACTGATTGAGGAATCAGTGGGTATGTGTTGGCGAAATATGGTATAAAGATTTTTGGCGAAAACCAACATGATTGATCGTAAAAATTGCAAAGTGTGATTTTGAGGAGAGGCGATCCAGTAAGGTGAGAAGAGGGCGGAACTGCTAAGTGAATAGCAGAGTGGTGAAGAGAGTTTGCAGAGCTCAAATAGTGTGAAGAGCAGAGAAAGAATGCAGAGCACTAGTAGAGTGCAGAGCAAATGTAACTAGTGGTCAAACTAAAGAGCTTCATTTGGATTTGATTAAGCTAAGAGTAGCTATTTCACCAGATCATTCTCTCTATTGTTTTCTAATAGCTACAATAGTAAAATCCCTTAACTGGGTGGACTTTAACAGGTCCCTTTATAAAATCCCTTAATCGGGTGACATCTTATATGATGATCCTAAGTCCTTTGACAACGCTACCTCTAACAGGGTAAAGGTTCTAACGGGCCTCCTTCACCAGGTGGCACCTAACAGTGTCTTTGTACTCTCCTAACAGGGATGGCTCCTCACCGAGCATACTCGACAAGAGTGTGGATTTTGTGAGTTTCTACTCACACCATGGTTTTCTCCCATTTGGGTTTCCACATGATAAATCTTGGTAGTCATGTATGTTTGATTGTATGTGTGCTTGTTTCTTATTAATGCAGCTTATACTAATAAGTGTTAAGTTTAAATAGAATTTTTTATTAAGGTTAAATCTAGTAAATATGGTATTGTGTTGATTCACCCCTCCCCTCTCAGCACCGGTTGGGACTAATAATTGGTATCAGGGCCTTGGTCCTTAGATTTAGAAGAGCTTAATAGCTTAAGGAAAGATCCAAGATGATGAGAAAGGAAGGCCCCAAGTTCTCTAAGGAGAATTACACATTATGGTGCAGTAGATTGAAGTTCTACCTAAGAACCCCGGGAGATCAATATTGGAATAATGTAAGCATAGAGTACAATGAACCTATAGGGGTCCTCACTGTAGATCAAATCAAAGAGAGGCAAGATAACACTGCAACTATGGATGTGATTGCTAGTACTCTATCTGATAATGAGTATGTTGAGGTTCAAGATCTGAAAATAGCCTATAAGCTGAAGATTGTTTATGGAGGAGATCCTCATGTACAAAAGACTAAGGTACAGTTTAAGAGGCAAATTTGATGAGATGAGGATGCAAGAAGGAGAAAATATAGAACAGTACGACAAAATAATAAAGGATGTGGTAAATTCCATCAGAAGTGTTGGAGGAAAACTTGAAGAAGATGATGTGTTCAGCAAAATCTTGAGAAACTTGCTACCATAATATGCCATAAGGGTTTCTGCAATTCAGGAACTCGGATCTTTGGGAACAGTTAATGTTTAACTTTATCCCATGATCTGTGTTGGTAAACAGATTTATCCCTTTCTTGAAACCTTAACAATTATCTTCTTTAAGCAAAATATGACTCTGTTTTACCCTTTAGAAAGAAACAAATATACCAACAGTTGGAAGAATTAATGAAAATTCAACCTCTGCATTAGAGGGCAGGTCCTCGTATGATTTGCAATGAATTTATTATATATGCTGACACTTTTTACTAGAAAGCGTTAAAAGGCCTTAACATTCATCCATCAACACAAATGAATGCGTTCAAACTAAAAATAGAGAAAACCTTATGAACATTTAGTGAGAGTTCACAGACTCTAATTTACAAACATGCTCACTGTATAAATCCAAAGCATAGCAAAAAACACAACAGTATTGATGCCTAATCGATTCTCTCTCATGCCTCATAGGACAAGGGGTATTAGCACAAATCAATCCACAATGGGTCTGCTAACAAGTAATGACAACATGAATTGGAAAAAACATAGAAATAACTAATAATAAAATGCTATCGTGCTCATAGAAAACTTCCTAGGAAATATTACTAATCTTCAAACACACAGATTTAAAGATAACACCATAACTTTTCATTAATTTCCAGTCATTCCAGTTTACAGCAATTCATAAACAAAACAAAATGAATATTAACTACTGGCGAAAAATCATAGTTTTTCCCCCCATATATATAGTCTCTCTCTCTCTTTTTTAAAGAGACTTTCAATTATCAATAACTGATTCTTGAAAAGATAATTAATTAATCTTTTCTTTTATCTTTTATCCTCTTCCTGATAACTTTTTTTGTTTTAAATCTTCAAATATTTTATCTCAGAAGTTTTATAGACCCGTACTCAGAGATAAATACCTTTTGATTGAGATAATATTTTCCTAATCGCTCCTATGAGAATTTAGAAAACTGGGTTTTTTAAAACATATTAAATTTTCAGCGCTATCCAGCGGTTCAATTAAAAGTTATGCCCCCCACACTGAGACATATTTTTTTGTCTCAGAAAATCTGTGGTTCTAGATTACATTGAAAATTACAAACATTAGCCATGCCAATGTTATTGGATTTTTGAACTTTTTTTTGAAATCTGGAACTCTCACACTTCCAACCTGCATCTGATGAATCTTTGAATTCTGAATTTGAACTTCTGAAATCGAACCTTGAACCTGCACGCTTGAACCTTCGTGCTTGAACCAAAGAAGGTTCAAAGCTCAAGTTCAAAGACTAAAAATTACAATGACCTCGAAATTTGAACTTTGAACCTTTTGAACTTTTTGAACCGCTTGAACTTACGGGGTTCAATTAGAAGGTTCAAAAACACAAATTGCACCCACATTATATTTGATTTATCACTTTGTTTTCATATTTGGCTGCACGTTGAACCTTTTGAACCTTAGTAGGTTCAAGGTTCAAGTTCAATGATAATTGTTCCTTTGGGCTGCCATAGAAAAACCTGCATAACTTTTTACTGAAAGCTCAGTTTGTTGTGAAATTTTAACTATAGAATAAAGAAGCTGAGTAAAGCATAACCCAAAAATCATCTTTGCATGAGACACATAAAACTTGGGATTTAATTGTTTGGGTATATGGGTAACCCAAAAATAAAACAATTAAAATTTCTCAGTCGACATGGAGTTTGGCTATAAAAACTTCAGCATTAAAACATTAACAATAATTGATTTTTAGCTAATTATGAGGCTTTAGGCACGAGCAAAAAAATATAGGGGTAACAATCGGTAAGTCGACTGCCTTTGAACTAAACAACTATGATAATAGTATGCCTAAAATTGATGTTGCCTTGAAATCTTCCATGACACTTGCACCAACAATGAGAAGAAAATAAATCAGAAGTAGTTCTACTGCAAGAACCGGTCATTCTCACGAATATGACAACTTGTTATCCGAAGAACAGGAACAAGATGAGCTTGAAGCTCTAATAGCAAGAAGGTTGCCAAGAGGAAAAGGGAAGTACAGAGGTAAACTACCCCTGAAGTGTTTCTCATGCAATAAAATAGGTCATATTGCATCCAGATATCCTGAAAATGATAGGAAGGATAATTTTAGAAGATACAAAGACGAGCAAGAAGGAGTGTTACATTGCACAAGAAGGAGTTACCGATAAAGAATCAGAAGGATCTGATGGAGAAGGGATTGTTTTTATAGTGGTAAAGGAAGATAGCACAGAGGAAAGTGATATGGTAGTGATTTCCAGTTTAAACTGGTGTGGAGACTGGGTAATTGGTAGTGGTTGCACCCACCACATGACTGGTGATAGGAACAAATTCCTCAGTATGGAGGACTGTGATGGAGGACCGGTGAGATATGGCAATGATGCTCCCTATGCAGTAAAAGGTAAGGGATCTATTTCCCTTAATGATAAAACTAATTGTGAAGATGTTTACTGGGTAGAAGGGCTAAAGTGTAGTCTGCTAAGTGTTGCACAACTTAACAATAAGGGTTACCGGTTGGAGTTTAATGAAGGAATATGAAAAATAAGTGATAAATCAGGAGGTCTGATTGCTATCGGTAAACAAACTAAAGGTAATATGTTCTACCTAGACACCACTGTAGGAAGTTGCCTAATGACAAAGGTAGAAGACAGTTGGTTGTGACACAAAAGATTGTGTCATGTTAATTTTGATAGCATAGTAAAGGTTAGTAAAATGAAGTTTGTCAGAGGTATGCCTGACATTATGAAATGTAAGAATGCTATGTGTAAAGATTGTTAGCTAGGAAAGTTGACCGGATCTAGTTTCAGTAGCAAATCTTATTCATCTGAGAATGTGCTAGACTTAGTGCATATGGATTTGTGTGGTCCTATGAGGACTAAGAGTTTCTATGGGGACTGGTACATCATGTTGTTTGTAGATGATTTCTCAAGAATGATGTGGGCAGTATTATTGAAAGAAAAAACTGAAGACTTTCACATGTTCAAGGTTTTCAAGGCTCGAGTGGAGAGAGGAACCGGTAAGAGTCTGAAATGTTTGAGATCGGATAGAGGAGGATAGTTCATCTCTCAAGAGTTCATAAATTACTATGAAGAATAGGGAATTATGAGGCAGATGTCTACACCCAGAACACCTCAACAAAATGGGGTTGCTGAAAGAAGAAACATAACTCTAATTGATTGTGTGAGGACTCTAATGATTCAGAAGGATATTCCACATGTGTTCTGGAGAGAAGCAATGAGTATTGTTGTGTATACCTTGAACCGGATACAGGTGAACAATGGGACAAATAAGACTCCCTATGAATTATGATGTGCAGACTCACCCAATGTGAGTTACTTCAAGGTATTTGGAAGCAAGTGCTACATCAAGAGGGATGAGTAATCTGGAAAGTTTGATCCTAAGAGTGATGAAGGAACCTTCTTATGTTACTCCACAAAGAGTAAAGCATACCTATGTTTGAACAAAAGGACCGGTAAGATTGTGGAGAGTGAAAATGTCAGAGTAGATGAGTTCTCTAAGAAAAATGAATAGGACAACAAGAGTGAGCCAGAGGACTATCAAGGATTTGATTACACTGTATCAGTCGAACCTACTGTAGAGAATCCTAATGTAGCTGCAAATGAGGAAACATGTGAAGTAGAACCTAGATAAATGGTAGAAGAAGATCCAAGAAATTAACTGGTACAACCAAGGTATGTAAAAAACAATCATCCTGCTGACAATATTATTGGTGACAAAAATGCAGGAGTATTGACTAGAAGACAAGAAAGGGAGAGTGCATGTGTGCTCTCTAAAATTGAGCCAAAAACAACAAAGGAGGCTCTGAAAGATGAAGACTAGATCAAGGCTATGGATGAAGAACTAGAGCAGATTGAGAAAAATGAAACTTGGACTCTTGTGCCCAGAACGGAGAACAGAAATGTAATAGGCACCAAGTGGGTGTTTAGAAACAAAATGAATGAAACCAGTCAAGCAGTAAGAAACAAAGCAAGGTTAGTCTGCAAAGGGTATGCACATGAAGAAGGTTTGGACTATGGAGAGACCTTTGCACCGGTGGCTAGACTAGAAGGAGTCAGAATCTTTCTTACTTATGTTGCCTACAGGAAGTTCAAAGTCTACCAAATGGATGTCAAATCGACATTCTTAAATGGTGTTCTAGAGGAAGAAGTGTACACTGAGCAACCGGAAGGGTTTTCCTCAAAAGATGGAAGAGACATGGTATGTGGGCTGAAAAAGGCTTTGTATGTGTTAAAACAAGCACCAAGAGCCTGGTATGAGAGGTTGCACTCATACCTAATAAGTATAGGGTTCATGAGAACAAGGGACAATAGTAACTTGTATTTGAAGACTGGACAAGAAGGAAAATATGTAATTGTAGACATTTTTGTAGATGACATCATCTTTGGAGGAGATGATGAAATGAGCAGAGGTTTTGCAGAAGAAATGAAGAAAGAATTTGAAATGTCCATGATCGGTAAAATAAAATTCTTCATCGGTCTGCAAGTATCTCAGCTAAAGAATGGTATATTTATTAGCCAGACCAAATATATAAGGGAAATATTGAAGACCTTTGGAATGGAAGATTCCAAACATGTTGGAACCCCAATGGTTACAGGTTGCAATCTCTCCAAAATCGATGAGGCTAATGAAGTGAATGAGACACTATACCGATCCATGATCAGTAAGTTGTAGTATGTAGTGTACAGTAGCCCAGATATAGCACAAGCAGTTGGCGTGGTTGCTAGATTTTGTTTAAATCCTAAAGAGACTCATATGGTGGCAGTTAAGAGGATATTTAGATATCTTAAGGGGACTGACGAGTATGGTCTCTGGTATTCACATAAGGGAGATTTCAAACTAAGTGTCTTCACCAATGTAGACTGGGCAGGGAACATTGATGATAGAAAGAGCACTAGTGGAGGTGCATTCTTTCTTGGAGACAGGATTGTGTCATGGACAAGCAAGAAAAAAAATTTCATCTCTCAATCCACAGTTGAGGCAGAGTATGTGGCCGCTGCAATCAACTATACATAGGTAGTATGGATTAAGCAGATCTTGGAAGGTATCCAAGAAAAGGTGACTGAACCTATGGTGATACACTATGATAATACAAGTGCAATCAACATATCAAAAAACCCGGTAATGCACTCTAAGACCAAGCATATTGCAATAAAATATCATTATCTTAGGGAGCATGTGCTGGACAAAAAAGTTAGAATGGAATATCTGCCAACCAAGGAACAAGTTGCAGACATATTCACCAAGCCGCTACCTAAGGATACTTTTGAGTATCTTAGAGGTAAGCTAGGGGTAATTCCCCTACATGCTCTAAGGTAAGTGAATATTGGAACAACATCAATCCGGTATGATTTTCCAAAAAAAATTATGTATTTGGATTGATGATTATGGACTACTCCTGTTAGGGGGAGTAGTCATTGTAGCATGTGAAATAGGGTATCTAGACTACACCTTTGGCATTGTTGTCAAAGGGGGAGTGAAGTTAGATGGAACATGAAGGAAGATGAAGTCAGATGTGACATGAATGGAAGCCAATGAAAGGGGGAGTAAGATCTTTACTCAAGATCAAACATAGCAGCAGATCAGTATAGCAGAAGTAGAAGTGACTGGTTGCTAAAAGAGAAATTTGAAGTGTTTCCATTAATGTCAAAGGGGGAGATTGTTGGCATAATTGATGGTGTTGGCACAACCGGTTCATCAATTAGTATTGTCATTGATGACCAACACTTATGAGTGAATAAGGCCAAGCTCATAGGCAAGAAGATGTGGTAAACCTCAATGGTTTATTCATGGCTACAAACAATATGGAGGATTCAATGCTTCCCTAATATGCATTAGTGACACACTTAAGAAATGTGTTGGTAGAAGACTACTCGGTTGAAGGATAAATAGAGTAGTTGACCAGTCAGTCAAGCACCGATAGGTGTTGAGATCAGTTTACTAAAACTGGCAAAGGAAATGATGATGCGCTCACAAGAGGTGACTCAGATTGCAGTTTAGTAGTCTTATGCACGACCGGAACACTCTGGATAGATAAGTGATCAGTCTAATTGATGATTAGTGACCGGTGGAAAAAGGTGAAGAGTTAGATCGGTGATACAGGTTGAAGGATGATATCCACCGGGAATCTCAGAGCAGTGACCGGTAAGCTGGATGTGATGACCAAAGGTGAATCAGTCATGGCGAGATATCATCAAACAAATGGATAGTGAAGTATACAATAGTTAAAAACCAATTAAGGTGAGATTTGTGCAGATTTTTCGGTTCGCATTAGTAAGACAAAACACAACCTAGAGGTTGGTGAAATTATGAGTTGCAGAGGCTGTCAAGGATGAGTTGCTAGCAAGATTGATGGAGAGCACGCAGAGAGAGTGTGGGAAGATTTGGAAATATTTGAATTTCATCATTTACTAAGTGTTAGGTGTAACCTGATTGAGGAATTCGTGAGTATGTGTTGGCGAAATATGGTATAAAGGTTTTTGGCGAAAACCAAAATGATTGATCGTAAAAATTGCAAAGTGCGATTTTGAAGAGAGGTGATCCAGTAAGGTGAGAAGAAGGAAGAACTACTAAGTGAATATAAAAGTGGTGAAGAGAGTTTGCAGAGCTCGGATAGTGTGAAGAGCAGAGAAAGAATGTAGAGCACCGGTAAAGTGCAAAGCAAGTGTAACCGGTGGTCAAACTAAAGAGCTTCATTTGGATCTGATTAAGCTAAGAGTAGCTATTACATCAGATCATTCTCTCTATTGTTTTCTAATAACTACAACAGTAAAATCCCTTAACCGGGTGGACTTTAACAGGTCCCTTTGTAAAATCCCTTAACCGGGTGACATCTTAAATGATGATCCTAAGTCCTTTGACAAGGCTACCTCTAACAGGGCAAAGGTTCTAACAGGCCTTAAAGAAAGTCCCTTAATCGGGTGGCACCTAATAGTGTCTTTGTAATCTCCTAACAGGGATGGCTCTTCACCGGGCGTACTCCAGAAGAGTGCAGATTTTGTGAGTTTTTACTCACACCGTGGTTTTCTCCCATTTGGGTTTCCACGTGATAAATCTTGGTAGTCATGTATGTTTGATTTTATGTGTGCTTGTTTCTTGTTAATGGAGCTTATACTTATAAGTATTAAGTTTGAATAGAAGATTTGATTAAGGTTAAATTTGGTATTGTGTTGATTCACCCCTCCCCTCTCAACACCAATTGGGACTAATAAAGCTATCACATCTCTCTTAAGTCCTGACCAAAAATATAAGGGAGTCATATTCGCAACCATCTTATTCACATCGGGGTATCCAAAATAAGGTATATTAAGCATCTCTTACATGATTAAATGCCATAACCCTCCTTTGTTAGGAACATACATCCTCTTCATATATCTAAGAAGTCCATGTGGCTCAAAAGTGTATCCATCAAAACGGTGGTTGGAAGGATTGGTCTCTAAGGCGCTCTTGACTAAGTCATAATGTTTGTCACCTTGGAGATTATCCAACATTTGATGTCTCAAGGTAGTTCTCATGGTTGCTATCAGTGCTAGGTGCCTTCTCCACCTTAAGGCATCGGCCACTCTATTTTCCTTGCCCTTGATGTAGTCTATCCCTAAATCATATTCACTTAATAATTTTAACCATCTTATCTGCCTCGCATTTAGATTAGGTTGGGAAAAGATGTACCTTAACCCATGATGATCAGTTTTTAGCTCAAATGGCTTACCCAAGAGATAGTGTCTCCACATTTGGAGAGCATGGACAATAGTAGCCAATTATAAGTCATGTGGTGCATAGTTGACTTATGTTGCTTCAACTTCTTGTATTCATAGGCTACCACCTATTCATTTTGTATTAACATTCATGTTATTCCTTCTCCTGATGCAGCAGTGATAACTATGAATGGTCCATTTGGGTCACGTATGGTAAGTACAGGTGCTAAGGTCAAATTCTATTTAAGTAAGTCGAAAGCTTGCTCACATTTCTCCATCCAATCAAATTTATTTCCCTTTATTTGGAGTGCAATTATAGGAGTTGCAATCTTAGAGAACCCTTCTATAAATTTCCTATAATATCTGGCTAACCCCATAAAGCTACAGACCTCAGAAATATTTCAAGGGGTTGTCCATTTTGTGATTTCTTTGATCGTTTTGGGATCAATGAAGACTCCATCTTCATAAATGATATGCCCCAGGTAATGGATTTTTATTTGGAAAAAGGTACATTTGGAAAATTTACCATAGAGCTTATATGTTCCCTTAACCACTACAAGACTAGCCTTAAGTGCTTTGCATGATCCTCTATGGATTTTGAGTAGAAGAAGATATCATCTATGAAAATCAAGACGAAATCATCTAGACAATCCCGGAAGACACTATTCATAAGGTTCATAAAATTTGTTGAAGCATTAGTCAATACAAAAGGTAAGACTACGAATGAATGTCCATAGCAAGTTCGAAAGGTTTTTTTGTGTATATCTTCATTCTTTATTCGTATTTGGTAGTACCCTTTCTTGACATCAATATTTGAGAACACGGTTGCACCTTTCATCTGGTCGAACAAATAATCTATTCTAAGGAGTGGGTATGTGTTCTTGATGGTGGCTTTATTCAACATCTTGTAATCAATGTACAAATGGAGTGTGCCATCCTTCTTGACGAAGATTGTTGGTTCTCCCCATGGTGATACACTTGGTTTGATTAGGCCTTTATCCAAAAACTCTTGTAACTGTACCTTCAACTCATATAATTTTGTGGTTGCCATTCTATAGGGAACCTTGGATTGAGGTTCGATTCCTGGATGTAGATGAATAGTAAAGTCAAATTCTCTCTTCGGAGGCAATCCTACCAATTCCTCAGGAAAGACATCTTGGTACTCTCAAAGGATAGGGTGTGCATCAATTCTAGTTTTATCATCCTCTAAGTTCTTTATGTCGACTGCACAGATTTCACAACCCTTCCTTTGGGCCCTCTTTAGTTGCATTACTAAAATCTGTCTAAGTTGTAAAGGCTTCTTAACTCCTTGTATCTCCACTTTATTTCCTAAATCATCAAGGCATGTTACAAGTTTGTCTTGACAATTCACTATGGCCTTATGCTCAATAAACCAATTGATTCCTGGAATGACATCATAACTTCCTAATGGATCCATATAAAGGTTTACTTATGTTAGGAAGTTGGGAAGTTGCAATTCATTGCATGCTAAACATCTGTCTACCCTCCGCTCTTCCTAGTTTCCATATTAAATATTCCAAGGTTTAGACATATAACGAGGCTTAATGTTCAATCTGGATACAATTTTGGGATCCACAAAACATTTAGTAACACCTATGTCTTTAAGAATGGATACTACATGACCAAAAATTTTACCATTAAGTTGAATTGGTGAAGCTTGTAATTCTTCTTGTCAGTTGTCAATGTTGGATATTGTTGCTGCTATGATATTTTCTTGTCATTGATGTCAACATATTCTTGTGTTTTGGTATTATGGAGACCTGTTTGGTGATCTTGTGTTTGCATTAAGTTGATCTGGTTGGTTTATCTGTTTGGGAAGTTGAATCAACTACAGATACCTCATTCTTTATTGATTTCATGATGTTGTGTTGATTTGATTGAATTGTGGATTCTGGTATGAAGGTTGTTCTTATGTGCTCTATAATTCATAGATTTTGGCATTTGATCTATTATGCTCTAGTATGACTATATCTTTCGTTGCGGTTTTGGGAAAGTGTTGTGGATGTTCACATGTATCTATATTTCATATGGTTCATGATTTGATGCTCTGCAAGTTATCTTTCAAGTCTGAATTGCTACTCTTTAAGTGTTCTTGAGTGTTAGCGTGTTGATCGATGAAGATTTGAATAAGTGGTGCTGGTGCAACTATTGAGGATGGTTCTAATGTGCTTGTTGGTGTTTCTTGAGTGTGTCCTATTTGTTTTTGGTGATTTGCATTGATCATTGTGCGCAGTATTGGTGATTTTATCGATCCAATGATATTCTTCGTGTTATGTGATATTTTTGGTGGTGTAGCATATTGCGGTTGATCTAAGCAAGATCTCTAGTGGTGATGCATGTTCAATGATTTTATTTAGATTCATGCCATGTCATCTATGGCATTGTATTGGCTCAGTGATTGATTTAAGAATCGTGTGAAGTAATTATTTAATTGAGAGTTGAGGGTTTAGCCAACCTTGTAGTCAAGGTTGATGAATTGTATAAATAGGTGTTATATTCATGTAATTTGGGTGTTGATGTGGTGTTTGCATTATTAGAGAGTGGTGTATGTGTGCATAAGAAAATGTATCCTTCAGTATGGTGTATTGAGCAGAGATTGTTGCAAGGCAAACAAATGAGCTTAACTAGAACTGTCATCAAGCATTAGCGGATGTTATCTTTGTAGTTCATGTAATCCGGATTGTAGTCCAAATATTATTGTAAGGTAGTGAACCTTCCCTGAGGGTTGAATCCTTATGGGTTATTATATTTTGAGTAGTAAGATCTAGGTAGTGTGCCTGAATGCATGTGCATTCCCCATTGTAATATTGACACATACTACTGCAGAGTATCATCTTATTGTGGATAGGTTCCCACCTTGGTTTTTCCCTTAACCGGGTTTTCCATGTCAAAAATCTTGGTATTATGTGTGTTTTTGTTGTTATCTTTATCTTTACTTTTGTAGCAATTGTTAGAAATCTAAGATTGTGCTTAAGTTGTTAGATCTGGGGAAAACAGATTCATCCCCCCCCCCCTCTTAGTTTTCATTAATTGTTGTTGCCAACAATTTATATCAGAGCTAGATCCTCTGGAAGAAGCTTGATCACTTGAGGAGATCCGAGATGGCAACTTATGTGTTCAAGAAGGAGAGTCCTAGATTTGATGGAAAAAATTATACTGTATGGAAGGACCGGATGGAAGTTCGCCTGAAGTATCTTGGAGATGAGTATTGGAAGATTACAAAGAATGTCTACAATGTTCCTCAGAATGGACCAGTTATTGTTGTTGAGATCAAGGATGTTGAACATAACATAAGAGCTAAGGAAGCATTTTTGAGTGCCTTGACTGATTCAAAGATCACTAATGTGATGAGTTTGAAGACTGCACATGAAATATGGAAGAAGTTAGAGACCTTGTATGAAAGATATGCTCAAGTCAAAGTAGATAAGTTGCAGAGTTTGAAAGAGAAGTATGGGGCATTGAAGATAGGTGAACATGAAAACATAACATCCTTTATGGCTAAGGTGAATGAGTTTGTCATGAACATCATATGTGTCAGTGGAACTCTTGAAGAAGATGAGATTGTTGCTAAAGTGCTGAGATCATTGCATCTTGCTTACAAGCATAAAGTAGTTGCTATTGATGAAATCCAGAGTGTGACTACTGTGACCAGAGACATGTTGGCTGGAAAGCTTGTTGCATTTGATTTGAGTGAATTTGGAGAATCACATGGTAAATCTAAGACTGCATTCAGATCTTTTGTATCCGTGAAGAAAAAGTATAATCTGGGAGAAAGTTCATGTTGGGTTACTAGATATGAAAGAGAAAAGAGAGAGATGGAAAAGCAAGAAAAAGAGTTGGATGAGCTTGAAGCACTTATTGCTAGAATATTACCTAAGGGAGCCCGTAAGTATGATGGAAATTTACCTTTGAAATGTTTCTCTTGTAATAAGATAGGACATTTTTCTTCTACAAGCCTAACTAGAAGTTTAGATATCATTGATGAAGGTGTGATAGATGAAGAATGAGCGAATGGAAATTTAGAAGATAAGTTTGTATTTATTTCTATCAAGGAAGATGATCCGGTACTAGTGAATCCTACAAGTTACATTGTTGGGGAGAAAGCTTTGGTTGCTAAGATTGAAGAGAAAGATGAATGGGTAATTAATAGTGGTTGTTCACATCATATGACAGGTGATAAAAGTAAATTTGTTAGTATGGAGAGGTATGATGGTGGTATAGTAAGATTTAGAGACGATAAAACTTGTGTGATTTGTGGTAGAGGTTTTATATCCTTTAATGGTAAGCATAATACCAATGATGTCTTGTATGTTGAAGGATTGAAGCATAATCTTTTGAGTGTTGGGCAGATGGTTGACAAGGGATATGATTTGCAATTCAAGAATGGTAAATGCAAGATCCTAAATGCCTCCAATATAGAGATTGCATCAGGGACTAAAACTAAAGGTAATATCTTTCACTTGAATGCTAGTGAGAAAAGTTATTTGATTGCTCAGATAGATGAAAGTTGGTTGTGGCATAGAAGGATGTGTATGTTAATTTTGACTGCATGATAAGGATAATTTCTACTCAAGTTGTTAGAGATTTTCCTAAAATTGTGAAGCCATCTAATCTGGTATCTAAGGAATGTCAGTTGGGAAAGCTAACAAGAACTACATTCAAGAGTAAGTTGTATTCATCTAATGGATTGTTAGATCTAGTGCATACTACCTTATACATGAGTGAGAAGCATGCAGGGTGATATATACTTAATATTTTTGATTGATGATTATTCCAGGATGATGTGGGCTTCTAAGGGAGAAATCGGAAGTGTTGGAGAAATTCAAGATATTCAAAGCTAAGGTGGAGACTAAGATAGGGTTAAGTTGAAGTGCCTAAGATCTAACAGAGGGGGATAATTTACATCGGGAGAGTTTGATACATTCTGTGAGAGGAATGGAATTAGAAAACAGTTATCTGCTCCTAGAACCCCTCAGCAAAATGGAATTGTTGAAAGAAATAATAGAACCATTTTGGATGCTTCCAAGAATATGCTAATAGAAGGAAATGTTGCACAAGCCTTTTGGAGAGAAGTTGTTAGCACTATTGTCTACACATTCAATCAGGTGCATATAAAAGGTGATTCTGGTAAGACTCCTTATGAGCGAAGACTCCTTATGAGCTATGGTTTGATCATGTTCCTACAGTTAGATATTTAAGAATTTTTGGAAGTAAATTTTATATAAGAGAGATAAGGATATAAGAAAGTTTGATGCAAGATGTGATGAAGGAATCTTTATGGGTTATTCTACTAAGAGCAAGACCTACCTATGTTACAACAAGAGACTAAGAAAGATAGTAGAGAGTGTGAATGTGGAGGTTGATGAATATCTTGGAAAGCAAATTTGAGCATGTGGTTATGAGTTTGATGATGAAGATGTTGTTTCAAAGCCTATGTAGATTGAGATCTTGAAGAAGAATGATCCGATAGAGACAGGCAATCAGGATATTGTTGATGTCAGTGAAGAAGTTTAAGAGCCTGACAATCAGAATAATCAAAAGACTCTAAGGTATATAAGACTAAATCATTGAGAAAATCAAATTATTGGTGATAAGAATAAAGGTGTGATGACTAAGAGAAGGATTTATGCTAAAGAGATATGCTTGATTTTAAATATTAAAACTAAAGATGTTGCAGAAGCATGTAAAGATGAGAATTGAATAAAAGCAATGGAAGAAGAGATGAATCAAATTGAGAGAAATAACACTTGGGAGCATGTTCTGAGACCTAAAGACAAGAATGTGATTGGTACTAAATGGGTGTTCTAGAATAAACTGAATGAGGTCGGTGAAGTCATTAGAAACAAAGCAAGATTGGTATGTAAAGGGTGTTCTCAGATGGAAGGTATTGACTATGAACAGACTTTTTCTTCGATAGATAGAATTGAAGTTGTTAGATTGCCTCTTGCATATGCTACTTACAAGAATTTCAAGGTGTGTCAGATGGATGTCAAGTCAACGTTTTTGAATGGTGATTTGGAAGAGGAAGTCTATATTAAGCAATCAAATGGATTTTTGTTATCAGATGAAGGAGATATCGTATGCAAATTGAAGAAAGCACTGTATGGACTAAAGCAAGCCCCTAGAGCCTGGTATGCTGGATTGGATAAGTATTTGTTGAAGTTGGGATTTTGTAAAGGTACTTTTGATTGTAATTTATACTTTAAGGTTGATAATGATAACATTTTGATTGTTGAAGTCTTTGTTAATGATACCATTTTTGGAGGATATGATAATTTGAGTATGAAGTTTGTTGATGATATGCAAAAGGAATTTGGGATGTCTATGATAGGTGAAATGAAATTCTTCTTAGGATTACAGATTACACAAACTGACAGGCATTTTCATTTCTCAATCTAATTATGTGAAGGAATTATTAAATAAATTTGGGTTAGATGATTCCAAACCTGTTGGAACTCCTATGGTGACTTGATGCAAGTTGTCTAAAATGATGAATCTCATAAAGTTAATCAGACTTTGTATAGATCTATGGTTGGTGGATTGTTGTACTTAAGTCAAACTAGGCCAGATATTATGCATTGTGTTTGTCTTTGTGCTAGATTTCAAACTGATCCTAAAGAGACTCATATTATAGTTGTAAAGACTATTTTCAGATACTTGAAGGGGACTGTTGACGATGATTTATGGTATCCGAAGAATGATGATTTCATGTTATATACCTATACTGATGTTGATTGGGTAGGTGATGTTGATGACCGGAAGAGCACCTCTGGTGGAGATTTCTTTTTGGGAAAGAAGTTGATTTCATGGTCCAGTAAGAAGCAAGATGTTGTATCTCTATCTACTGCTAAAGTTGAATACAATGTTGTTGCTAGAAAATGTTGAAGGATGTTAGAGTGATTTATAATGAGCCTACTATTATTTACTGTGATAATTCAAGTGCTATCAATATTTCAAATAATCTGGTACTGCATTAAAAAACAATGCATGTATCAATAAAGTATCATTTCTTGAGGGAGAAAGTCAGTGATGAAGAAGTCAGATTGGAATAAGTATCTACAAAGGATCATATTGCAGATATTTTCACCAAGCCTTTGCCTGCAAATACATGTGTCTACTTGAGAGACAAGTTATGGGTCTTTTCCCCTCCTGATGAGAACTAGATGCATGAAGTTGCATCAATCCGGTGGATTTCAGAGCCTTATCTTCTTATCTGGGTTGATGAGTTGGTACTACTACTCAGCCAGAGTAGTCAGTGTATGGTTCAAGATATTAAGAGTTGGAATTTTATCCTAAGGGGGAGAGACTGTCCTTCTTAGAGGATGATTTTTGGGGAGAAAAGCATGATTTGTATTCTGTCTTTGGCATTGTTGTCAAAGGGGGAGAGAAGCATGTGAAAAACTATCTTAATCTTTAGAGCTTTGTGTGAATGATCTTAGGGGGAGTTTTGTCAGAGTTTGTTGGTGTTGATTCATTCCTTTGCATTGATTGTTTTTCCTATTCATATTTTGTCATATGCCAAAGAGGGAGATTGTTGGATATTGTTGTTGTCATTGATGTCAACATATTTTTGTGTTTTGGTATTGCAGAGAGTTGTTTGGTGATCTTGTGTCTACATTAAGTTGATCTGGTTGTTTTATCTATTTGGGGTGTTGAATCAACCATAGATACCTTATTCTTTATTGATTTCATGATGTTGTGTTGATTTGATTGAATTGTGGATTCTGGTATAAAGGTTGTTCTTCTGTGCTCTGTATTTGGTAGAGTTTGGCATTTGATCTGTTGTATTCCGGTATGACTATATCTTTGGTTGTGGATTTGGGAGAGTGTTGTGGATGTTCATGTGTATCTACATTTTAGATGGTTCATGATTTGGTGCTCCACAAGTTATCTTTCTAGTCTGACTTGTTGTTGTTAAGTGTTCTTGAGTGTTAGCATGTTGATCAATGAAGATTTGAATAAGTGGTGCTGGTGCAGCTATTGCGGATGGTTCTAATGTGCTCATTGGTGTTTCATGATCGTGTCCTTTTTTTGGCTGACCCGCATTGATCATTGTGTGCGGTATTGGTGATTTTGTTGATCCGGTGATATTCTTTGTGTTATGTAGTATTTTTGGTGGTGTAGCATGTTGCGGTTGATCTTAGCGAGATCTTCGATGGTGATGCATGTTCAAGGATTTTATTTAGGTCCATTCTATGTCTTCTATGGCATTTTATTAGTCTAGTGGTTGACTTATGAATTGTGTGATGTAATTTTTTAGTTGAGGGTATGGTGTATTGATCATAGATTGTTGCAGGGCAGACAAATGAGCTTAACGGGAAGTGTCATCAAGCATTAGCAGATGCTATCTTTGTAGTTCATGTAATCCGGATTGTATTCTAAATATTATTGTAAGGTAGTGAACCTTCCCTGAGGGTTGGAGCCTTTTGGGTTATTATATTTTGAGCAGTGAGCTCTAAGCAGTGTGCCTGAATGCATGTGCATTCCCCATTGTAATATTTACACATACTACTGCAGAGTGTCATCATATTGTGAGTAGGTTCCCACCATGGTTTTTCCCTTAATTGGATTTTCCACATCAAAAATCTTGGTGTTATGTGTGTTGTTGTTGTTGTCTTTATCTTTATTTTTGCTACAGTTGATTGAAATCTGAGATTGTGCTTAAGTTGTTAGATCCCGGGAAAACTTATTCACACCCCCCCCCTCTTCATTTTTCTTCATTGTTGTTGCCAACAGTCAACTATGGCATGAATCTGGTGTTGATCCTATCTCTTCCCTTGTGTTTTAGTTGTGCACTGATCGCACTAGTTAGCATAGTGGTTTCCTCCACATATAAAAAATCCATCTCTAGGTCCCTTCTTATACTCTGGTTTATCCTTCATATTATTGTGTCTATTGTTGTACCTGTTATTTCCATAGTTATTATTCCCTTTGTTGTTATTCCTATTGAAATTATGTCCTTTGTTGTCCCCAGTGTTGTTCTTCTTCATGTTTCTGATATGATGAGTTCCACCCTTCTGATTATTGTTTTGAAATTTCATCTTCTTGAATTTTGAGTTTTTGTTCCTAGCTTCGTATATCTATTTCAATTTCTATTCCTTCATAGTGGCCTTCTCAAATGTTGTTGCCATGGTTTCAAGACTATGCATGTCAACTTCTCCTCCAATCTATCGTTTCAGTCCTAATATGAACTTACAGACCCTGAAGTTCCCATTCATTTGATATTGTGGTACATAATTTAGTAGGTGAGAAAACCTTTTGCAATATTGTGTTACCATCATGTCTCCTGGAGTCAAATTCTAAAATTCAATTATCTTTCTATCAAAGAAGGGCTATGGAAGCCACCTCTTTCAGAAAAGTTGGAGAAAATTCTCCCAAGTGAGTTCCCCATGTTGAAAGTTATTTTGTGCTTTTTCATTGTCCCATAATGTAGCTGCTTCTCCTAAAAGTTGATAGGCAGCCCAAACCCCTCTAGTCTCATCAGATAGATTCCTAATCTCGAATTATTTTTCCATCTCAATAATCCATGCTTCCACTCTATCACCTATGGTCTTTTCATCAAATTTTGAAGTAACTTTATTAAGGTCCTTTCCTAATTCTTTTGAAATCTTCCCTTTCTCATATTCTTCTTCCACCCTAGGTTTTTATTCTTGCCTTACTTCTTGTGTCCTAGGTCCTTCATTAGTATTTGTTTATTCCTAGGATTCCCACTAAGAACCTTTTGCATTTCTTGTTCCAAATTGTTATTTCGGGTCTCTTGACGATTGAGGGGCTCAAATATCTGATCAAATCTCTCACTAGGGTTATTGCTAGGTCATTCTTTGTTCCTTGTTTGCACCATGTTTTCCTATTAACTACCCTGAACATTAAGAAACTAAGTCTTAGCATAGAAGATGTGAGGCCCTAGAGTTCAAACCTATGGCTTTGATACCAAAATGTAAGGCCCGCTAGTCCTAACCTTAATTAAACCATCAAATTCTATTAAAGTCCAACATGCATTTATACAAATGAATATAAATTACCATTAATATAAGTGCAAGATTTAACATTCATACATAAGGAATTGAGATTAAGTAAATTAAGAGATAGATGTTAACAAGTATGTAGGAATATGAAATCTCATGTCATAAATGATAAATATTGCAGCCTATAGTTAGTGTGCATATGAATAAGATAAATTTATCAATCTTAAATTAACACCATCATAACCATCCATCCTAAGAATTAAGCATTCATAAAGGAAATAAAAGAATACTCATCAAAGAAAACACATAAGAAATGAGTCATGCACATGATGGACACATGTTAGTAGGTTAGTGGGTTAGTAGTTTTCCTTACTTTTTTGTTAGTTACATTAATATACATGGCAACTTCCTGTCGCATCTATGATAGCAAACCGCATAGGTACTTTACATAATTTATTCATGAGACCATAGAGGTCATTTACAAAATTACATCATAATCACAATCATACAATAATATCATGATACAAAATTCCATAGGACTTTACAATGCAATAAATACAATTATTTGTCTCTGGATGTAGCGTCTCCATTTCCATCAGATTCACCTCCATCTACAAACTAAAAGACAGGCTTATGACCCAAGCATTTTATCCGCCCAACCAAATGAATCTTTCACTTCTTGGTGCTCATGATGAGCTCCCATCCCTCACGACGAAGTTCTCCAGCAAATCAGAACCATCTGTCGAGAATGGAACTTGTGCATGCATGTAGTATCTAACAACCAAATTGTTGAACTTAGCTACATGTGTTATGGCAAGGAGAAGATTTATTAAGTTATTGGCTAATTTTAACCCTTTTGGGGTAGGTGTTCAAAGAAAACCACCCTTCCCTAGTTTATCCCATAATCAAGCACATCCTTCCCTTACATCCATCATAGAAAGATAAAATAAAAATTACTCCCTCCCGGTTAAATTTTATTTATTATTAATAATCTATATTCTGAATCATTCCCAATTATAGATTTGCACAACCTATGTACAGATACATGTATATTTTTGATAAATATGATACATTTGATTTTGATTTGAAATATAATCTTCACCCAAAAAAAATCTCCCTAAGTATGAATTTATGATGAAACCCAATTACTCAGCCATATAAATGTATCGACCAAGAGACATTATTGGTTAGTATATATGCAACATAAAAGAGGAAAAAATATTCAATGTGATGCATACGATTGATTAATCTAAGAAAAAAAATGAGTAACATGATTTGTTAAAGCAAAGAACGACCAGAATTACATGAAGAGGAGGGAGAAGAGATAACCCTCATAAAAAAAAAGGTTTGCCTAGTTTCAGGAAATATCAAATCTATAAGTACAAAGATAAATTGAATCCCATTTTTAAGACAAAATTGTTAATTTTAGATCAGATTGATAGCAATAATCAGAAATAACAAAATGAACACACAGAACACAAGAGTACCCTGGGAAAACCTCCCTCTTGGAGGTGAAAAACCTAGCAATTAATCTCATTATATATTAGGAAATAATCAATATGTGACTTTACAAGTTTACTTCAACACTTGAAGCAATATGAACATCATCATATACACAACAGTATGATGAACTTATCTGCAATATACTTGACTGAAGATGATTTGATGTTGCCGATCATAGGACTATTCGTTGATCAAGGAGTCAATTCACTAACCATGAATGATAATCGCTGATCCAAAATTAGTTCATTGTTCTTGGAGATGAATTCGTTGCCATAGGGATATGCCCGTTGATCTTTATGATGCAATTTGTTGTCCTTGTAGTTATATTCGTTGACTAGAGAATTTCATTGTTGATCAAGGACGTAATTCGATGTCTTCCATTGTGTAATGATGAATGAATGAACCTTGTATATATATGTGATCGTAGCCACCTATTTCATCCTAGATCAGCTCATAAGGATAATCAATTAATAATAATATGATGACCTAAACTTCGCGCCCAATATAGGGTCAGCCCCATTGCATTTACAAGTTACAATGTTCAATATAGGGTTAGCCCTATCCACAAGTTGCATCGCCCATTATAGGGCCAAACCAAATTAGAAGTTATATTTAATTTTGCACATTTAATGTGACTAAGGTCGATAGACCAATTAGTCACCCACAAGTTACATTATGAGTCACACCCAATTTTTATATTTGCAAGTTACATATTAACATCCTTAATGGTTACAAGTTACATAATGCATTTGGGTCCAGCCCAATACAAGTAATACTTATATTTGATCCAAACTAGCTATTATTTCAACACTCCCTCTTAGCTAGGGAGGATTCTAGCCAAATAAAAAATCATCATGGACCTTCCCATGATATCCATCTTGCATTGCCCACAAGGGATGGATCCAAAAACTTTATTATGCACACCTGCAAGAAATGAATACACACAAATATATAAATACACATCATGAAATTCTTTCATGATATCCATCTTGCATTGCCTACAGAGGGTGGATCCACCTTGCATTGCCTGCAGAGAGTGAGAAGAGGTCTTACACCTCAAAACTTCTCTACTGAGAAGAATAACCTGCCACATTGCTTTTTGCAGAGGGTGGAGGAGGTCTTTCACCTCAACCTTCTCCCAGAGAAGGATCTAATGTCACCTTGCATTCCCCGCAGAGGGTGACTCCACCTTGCATTGCCCGCAAAGGGTGGTTCCACCTTGCATTGCCCGCAGAGGGTGGAGGAGGTATTTCACCTCAACATTCTCCCAGAGAAGGATCCAATGTCACCTTGCATTGCCCACAGAGGGTGGAAGATGCAACTTAATGCATCACTAGGACTGAGACTCCCTCTCAGCCAAGGTTGTGTTCTCCATAATTTCCAAGACTATTTCTACACAAACTTCACTCGAACACAAGGCTTGGCAAGAACAACTGCAATCTGCTCATTGGTATTGACATATTTAGCTGAATGGCACCTTTCTGTACCATATCATGAACATAGTGATAATGAGTTTTCACATGTTTTGGCCTGTCATGAAACACAGGATTAACAAACATCTCAATACAATTTTGATTGTTATAATTAATGACTGAGGTTCCCAAGGTTGCCTAAACAACCTAGCAAGAATCTTTCTGAAGCCACATTGCTTCACAATGTACTCAGCTTCAGCAGTGCTCAATGCAACTCAGGACTGATTCCTGCTGACCCAAGAGATTAGAGCAGAACTCAAGTTGAAGCAAATTCTTGAAGTGTTCTAACACTTCTTGCCCAATCAATTTCTGAGTAGCCTTCTAGGGTGATGACAGTGTTGATTGGATACTTCAGCCCTTAGCCAACTGTTTCTCACAAATATCTCAGGATATCCTTGGTTTCAACAAGATGAACATGCTTAGGTTTGTTCATGAACTTCCTGAAGGGCACTCACTGCATAACAAATATTATGTCTAGTGTTAACTAGATGCATTAAGGATCCAATCAACTACCTGTACTCCGATGGATATGCAAAATCAGATTTAGCTGCAGATAAACTCAATTTTTATAGGAGTAGACATAGGTTTACAATCCATCATATCAATGGCATATTTTTCTTGTCTTAGGATAAGATCTTTGCTATACTTCTAGTCCTAGACAGTAATGCATTAGGCCTAGATCCTTCATTCCAAACACAATGGCTAATTCTTTCTTACATATAATGATGAGACTATTTCCAATGGTTAGAAATAAATCATCCACATATATATAAGAAACAGAATTAGCAGTTCACCATTGAATAATTTTAAAGTAAAGGTTAGAATCAACATCATTCTTGCAAGATCCTAAACTAATCAAATACTTGTCAATCTTCTCATACCAAGCCCAAGAAGCTTCCTTGAGGCCGTAAAGAGCTTTTCTTTAATGAAATTCTCTATTTTGATTCTCATAACCTTCTAGTTATTTAATATAGACAACATTAAGAAAATAGTCTTTATATCCAACTTCCAGCCTATAGCATTAGCTATAATAGTTCTAATATTAGTATATCTAGTAGCAAGAGAAAAAGTTTCCTTCTAACTATGAGCTACACATCTAGCTTTATATTTTCTTAAAAAAACTTCCATATGGAACTCCCTCTTGATTCTTAATGTAAAATTGTGGTAACCAAGTCTCATGAAGATTGCATAATATAAGAATCAATCAAGGAAGGCAACCAACATAAGTTACCATAAATCAAAGATGAGAAATGCCAATCTTTTCCTTACTTCACTTTTAGGAAATGGACCCATAGCACAATCATTATGATCATGGCATACCTTCAAGTGAAGAAACCAAGCTCCCTCTTAAGCTTGAAGGCATGGTAATTCAATAATATCTTGAAGAGAAGCATCAACATGATTAAATATCTCTTTATTGACTAGACTTCCACCATTGACAATATATGCCAAGATTGCTCAAAAGGATATTGTCAGTCTATGATCAGCTTCAATCATAGTGTAAAGCTACACAACATTCTTTAAATGTAAAAATTTTTTCCATAGTTGAATAACAGAGAGTTAGTTGTGCCTGATCACATCAGAAAACTAAGGCAAGTCAGAAAACTTTGACAATCTAACATTTTACAGAATCCATAAGAAAGGTATATAATCCAAATTTTCTTTCCAGCCAATGCGTAAAATCAGATATGACTATCAACAACTCAAAAGGATACACATTGTAGTTGAGCACAAGTGTGTGATCAAAAGACAACTTCAATAAGTTAGATACCTCATTCATCTTAGGTTTCATCATCACGAGAATACTTACTTCAAAAATGTAATAGGTAGTATGCTCAAATTGAAGAGATAATATCACAATGAATATTATGTGAGGATAGTGAAAGCCATGACTGAAAAATGCATTAGAGCTAAAGGCAATCCTCTACACAAGAAGAGCAGAGCAAGGTTATAATAAATGTATAACAAAGAACATGAGAGCCATTTATGAAGAGCTGAAGAGAACCAAGTGTTACACAGTCCCAGTCCTACATGCCAACCTTATTATAGAACAGAGACTACAATTCGTATGATGTTAGGAGACACACCAGCAAGACTATTAAGCATTTCAAGATTTAGATAGAATTTGATGCATCTGAACTATGCAACAACTATCATCAGAAGAAGATAGAAGGGTCATTATTGGGCATAGATACTAAATAGGATGACTAAGACATCTTACCTTCACATGCCTACCACACCAATGATTAGAGGACACTATATGTTTTCAACTAAGGTTCCATGTTTCTGAATCTCCTATAATTTTATTCAGCTTTCAATCTCCCTATTTGTGCTTGTTGTTATATCCATCATAATACTCCTAGTTTTATATCTGAATACACATGCTGAAATCTTAAGTGCCAAGGATGTACTTAGATCAATGCATCAATTTGGATCATTACATATTCATAGAAAACCATATCAAATAGGTTGAGAGATAAATATACTCAAAATAGAGAGTAGGGCATAACCAAATACTAAGTTCAATAATTCAAACTAGATTAGAACAAATTCTTAATACAAGAACAAAGCTCGAACTAGGGTGATTGTTACAAACCCTAGGAAGATAGTTATGCAACCCTTAAAGGAATAAAATGAATACTAAGATCTGAAAAACAAGTGCACAAACCAACATATGAAAGCACCCTCAGATGAAGTAGTTAACAAGCAAGAGAACCTTGTGCACTAGATAAGACACCAATAACAATAAGGCAATCAAATGCAAATCTCCAAACCAAGTGGACCCTACAATTGAGAATAGAGGAATGAGAACACCTAGAATCTTATTCTTGCTACCATCCATCCCATCGATGCCTTCAATTTGTCAAGCAGACATTGTTGTTGAACTTTTTGATTCACCGTAGACTTCTTCAACCCTAATCTGCACAAGAAGAAGTACATGTTCTTCCTTCAAGTTGTTAGGCCTTATAGAAGGAACTTGGCTCTGATACCATGTTAATTTTAGTGTTGGCATTGTGTTGTCATTGATGTCAACTGGTATGGGATGACCATCGGTAGAAGAGATGTATGTGCAACACTATTATGAAGGAGTACAGGATGTGATATCTTGGATATCACCTTGTGTTGTGTTACAGAACACTGGTAAGGTAAGGAAGAGTGATCACTGGTGACACCGGTACACAAGTTGGTGCCCAACTTGTGTGGATGGAATGGTAAGATTACAGATACCAGTATAGTGTATCCCTGACAAGGAGAGTATGTCAACTGGAAAATGGTGTGTTGACAATGAGAAGGTTGCTCAGATGGTTATTTGTGATGAAGAGGCAGAATGTTACCTAAATCACATCAACACTGGAGGAGAAGAATGAACAAGTCATAGGTATACTATGAGGTTGTTGAACAAGACTCCCACCGGATGAAGATGCTATCAGAAGTAGAATGACCTGACTAAAGATGAAGCCTTGAGAAGGTTGATGACATGGTGTCATCAAGAGTGGTAATCGGTATGTAAGCTCGCCGATAATATGGACAAGGTGCAAATACATAAGACTTCCCACTTGATCAGAATGTGCTTGCTTAGGTCAGTCATGTCTGAAGACAGGTTTAAATATTCCATTGATAGTTTAGTAGAGTGCAGACATGATGAGTGAACCGGTAGAATGTGAAATACCGACAGAGTTGGTAAACCAGTAGAAAGGAGGAACCAATAGAATGTTTGGTCGGTGATCCCATGAGGACCGAAATGAAAATTCAAGGTGGCAGAGTTGGTCGACTTGGATGCCACATGGAATCAAGGTGGCAAACCTGCACCAGATGAATATGGAATGTACACTGACGGGGTAGGTGTAGAGTTGGTTGACATTAAAGGAGATTGTGGAGCTCGAGGTGAAGTTGCAGAAGTGCGCGGCTCAAGATTAAACAGACAAGAGAGGATCGAGGATAGAGTGATCAAGCATATTAGAGTAGTTGAAGCAACCCATCATGCCATTAATGGTGATTGACCAAGAAGTATGCAGACAGACTGTTTGCAGGTTGTTGAAGAAGGAAGGCATGTTTTGGAAGGTGCGTTGATGGCGGACTTGTGCAGATGGATGTCAGGAAGATCAGATCGAGCAAGATCTAATTGGATTTGTTTTGCCTCAAGGATAGTGAGGAAACCCTAACCGCCTGGATTTTGATTTGAGCTTTGGCGGGAAAACCTAGCTATAAGTATGAAGGCCAAAGAGATTGTTTGTTGTTGCTGTATAGAAGAACATAGTGCTATTGCGAAGTGAGAAACTTTTGCAAGTAAGAGAAAATCAGCCAACTACTCAACGAGCATCTGAGAAGTAAGAGTGAGGGAGAACCTGGTTGAAGCGTTCAACCGATAGGAAGAGAAGAACTGGTTGTGGTTATACTAGCCGAGCAGAAGTGAAGGAGGTTGTAGAGAAGGTAGACTAAGAACTAGCAGAGAGTAGTACCAGTGAAGAGCATAGCAGTGAGGAGGAGATTCAATGAGAGCAGAACATAAGAGAGATGAACCGGTAGGGCTTACCGGCAGAGAAGCAGTAGGTGATGAGCAGCAAAATAAGTGAGTCGATGTAGCAAAGAAGGTATTTCACCGATAGAGTAAGATACATGATAAGGTTGCAAGATTCACTTGTAACAAGATAACTACTTATGTATTTGATGTTTATATTGTGAACACTGAGTTGTAGCTCGGTGCAGGGGTTGGTGCTCCTTGGGTGGATGCCCTAAAGTCAGGGGTTGGTGCTCCTTGGGTTGGTGCCCTAAGAATTGTAACAGTTTTCATTTTGAGGCTGGATTGGAGCAGTAGACTCTAGCAACATTGCTCATCGAGGTTTTTCCCATCTTGGGTTTTCCTCGTATATGTTGGTGTTATGTAATGTCCCCTTGTGAGTGTTTGCATTTGAGTTAGTCTCCTCACTAACTAGTAAGTCTGCATTGAGTTAGATCCATCAACCAGTATACTCACATAGGATTGCTAAAGGGAAAAGATTTAAGAACCATTGATTCACCCCCTCCCCCTCTCAGTGGTGCATTGTGTCTAACATTTAGATCAAATTGATAGCAATAATCATAAATAACATAATGAACACACAGAACACAAGAGTACCCTGGAAAAACCTCCCTCTTGGAGGTGAAAAACCCAGCAATTAATCTTAATTTATATTAGGCAATAATCAATATGTGACTTTACAAGTTTACTTCAACACTTGGAGCAATATGAACATCGGCATATACACAGCAGTATGATGAACTTATCTGCAATAAACTTGACTGAAGATGATTTGTTGTTGCTGATCATAGGACCATTCGTTGATCAAGGAGTCAATTTGCTAACCATGAATGATAATCGCTGCTCCAGAATTTTGTTCTTGGAGATGAATTCGCTGCCATAGGGATATGCTCGCTGATCTTTATGATGCAATTTGTTGTCCTTGTAGTTATATTCGTTGACTGGATAATTTTGTTGTTGATCAAGGATGTAATTAGATGTCTTCCATTGTATGTAATGATGAATGAATGAACCTTGTATATATATGTGATCTTAGCCACCTAATTCATCCTAGGTCGGCTCACAAGGATAATCAATTAATAATAATATGATGACCTAAACTTGGCACCAAATATAGGGTCAGCCCCATTGCATTTACAAGTTACAATGTTCAATATAGGGTTAGCCCTATCCACAAGTTACATCGCCCATTATAGGGCCAGACCAAATTACAAGTTATATTTAATTTTTCACATTTAATGTGACTAAGGCTAATAGGTCAATTAGTCACCCACAAGTTACATTATGGGTCGCGCCCAATTGTCATATTTGCAAGTTACATACACATATCAACATCCTTAATGGTTACAAGTTACATAATGTGTTTGGGTCCAACCCAATACAAGTAATACTTATATTTGATCCGAACTAGCTATTATTTCAACAAAAATGACATTTAAAGCGGAATAAGGATATAAGGCAAGGAACCAAGGTACAATTTTACCTATAAAATCGACTATGCCCACAAGGAAAATTGGATGTGATAGCAAACAAAAGTAGTCTAGCACAAATCGTAGAACATAAACAATGTAAGGAGTGCAATATGGCAATTACAACAATGAAATTACCTTCCAATCTGTTTTGATGCCCAGTTAGAAGCTATGCCAGCAATCAAATTTGAATTCAATATATATAGATCAACCCATTCAAAAAAAAATGCAAAGGAAAGAGAAGAGTGTGGGGTGCGATACAAAGAAATGTTACCTTGCAAAAATTGTAGAGAGGATAGGAGAATAGTGGTGTGGCCTTCCTACGAGTAGTGCAACACGATTTTCCTATCACTTTTCAGGTGCTTCAAAAGGCAATTCAATCTCCCCAAATCACTTTTGCAAACCAATAGAAATCGCAGAGAAAGAATGGAGAGGGGTGCAATTAAAAAGGGAGCCCCAAAATATCAATTTCACAAATTACATTGCCACCCCAAGTTCGTGGTGAAGAAAATAAAAGGTGACTCCTAAAAGAAAATTGATTTCCAATCTCTTGTAGGCGTACTAGAATTTATTTATAACTTGTTTATATTTATCAATTATGAAAAAAATTAACTTTGATTTTATTATTTAATGTGATTAATTAATTTAGTTATTATTATTATTATTATTATTATTATTATTATTATTAATGTGTGTGTATGCATAGGTTTGCATTTTGCAAGTTACTGTCGATGAGCTAGGAGACCCCTCCTCAGTCATATGTCCGCCTTCGATGGTTGAGCCTGCATCCATGATCTCATACTCAATGAAAATGTCAAATCATCATAATTAACATTACACCGCATAAATCACATTAATAATATCACATAAAAATAATGTCGTTAATAGCATCAAATAACATAATGTCAAGTGTCATCATTATTTCAATGTCTAATGTAATAAATTAATCTAAAAATTAATAGCCTAGAACTGGTCATGACACAATTTTTTTAGAACTTGTAATTGTTATTAGTTTAACAAGTTGGTAATTTGTGTTTTAGTCATGTTTTTTAGATTCTTGGAAGTTATAGTGATTTTTCAAATAATTTTGAAAATTACCTAAAATGGCAAATTTCAAATTTTGTAAGAATCTACCAAATAAGGAAATTTTTGGTGTGTAATTAAACAAGATTATTTTCATTTGTAGCGGTAAAGTGGTTGAAATATAATGAAGAGAAATTGATTTCATCCTTGGTTTTTTCTAGTTTCTTCTTGCTTGTTGTTAATGGTGAATGCTTGGTTCTAACTCGATTGCATCAAATAGGTGTCATATGTAATCCATTATCATTTTTCACTCTACACTTAGGGATAAGTTTAGTCCACACCATCCTGCCTACAACATGCTTCAGTATTCTACATCATCCCCTATCCACCACCCTATCTACATCCATAATCCCTTTTTGGCAAATTTTGTCTTGACAAAGCTAAGGATCTCCCTAAGCATCATTCACCCTATCTGCTACACCTCATCCACATCCTCGAATACATATCCCTTATCCTACCCATTACTTAGTTGCATATTCCATAAAAGGCATTCACATAGAGCTTGCATTCTCTTCTTAGCGATATTCGTAAATGAAAAATGATCCATACAACATTATGAAAAAGAAAGAAGAAGATTACATACAATTTCTCTCACAATAGACAGTTTAGGTATTTCTAGTTACTTGAACACTCTCATAAAATTATAAATTTCTAATTATTCTCTTCTTTAATAAAGAAAAATTACTTACAACAACAAGTTCAAGTATATGCAATTACCTCTACACCATAATAAAGTTACATACTTCTAATTATTCTCTTCTTTGATAGAGGTTGCATTCTCTTTGGAGCACTATTCCAAAATTAAAAAGAAACCATAGAACATTATTAGAAAGAGAGAATGAGCTCACTTATAATTGCTCTCCAATAGCAAGTTTAGGTATATGCAATTAGTTGTCACAAAGTTTTACACTTCTAATTATTCTCTTCTTTAATAGAGGAAAATTATTTACAATATCAACTACAAATAATGGATATCTAATTTGTTTCGATGCATTTGAATCTCGGGAATTAAAAAGAGGAGCTACAAAAAAACTAGAAGAAAGATGTATGTAACCTATCCAGACAATGAAGAAAATGAGCAAAAAATATGTACCAATTTGTATTACAATTGATACATGTCTATAGACATGTATGTTCTTTCCTTATTTGCCTATTGGCTTATCCCTTGCACCTCCTATGGCTGCAAGTGCTAGTATATCATGTCAAGTTCTAAGTGTGTTATGATTAAGTTGCCATTTACCTTGTAATCTTTCATATATTCTGTGTTTCCAACATTCTAAGAAGGTGTACTCTAATTCTTAAGGTGTAATTGAGGAAATAATTTTAATTTATTTCCAAAATACTTGGCATCTATTGTCATATGCATTAATGGAGTAGGTAGAACATAATGATAGTAGTTACAATTAACTTTAAGGTTATTTACTTAAGGCACTTTTCCATGCCTAGGCACTAGAGGAAGAAGTCAAATATTTGTTATGATAGATGAGGCCCACGTGTAAGGACCACCACAATATCAAATTAACATAATTCAAAAATTGCACATCAACAAGCATACATTAATGCCACGCATGTGCAAATATACAAAGATTAGAAATATAAATTTATATATTTCGACATAAAGTTAGAGTAAGTAAACAATAACAAGACTAAACATAGGGAAGCATACACCTTTGCAATAGACCACAAGGTTGAATACAATAAATGCATAAGGAAACAAAACATGATGACCAACATGACAGAAGCTCTTAACATTTGTCTCCCTCAAACACATCATGGGCGAGAACATTGGCAAAGCACATTTCCACTCTACCATGAAGTAGTTACACTTCTTCGAAATATTTCATGACATGAAAGATACTCATCCCGACGCAAGGAAGATTGGCAATGTGATACTAGCAAGAGTAATGGAATTTGTGCAGCATGATATATCCACATTCTAACACTAATATAATGATATCATGACACATTAGATGCATATAACATACATATGAAGATAGAAACAACAATCCTTGCTTAACTCTAAAATCATTTTAGGATCCCAATATCTCAATCACACAAAAAAAACATTACGACTTCATAATAATTTTCAATCACAAATAAAAAAGACATTTGTATACAACCATGCATTCATGAGCATATACAAGCTAAATGAGAAAAAGAGCATACAAGAGTATATAAGTGCACTCAAAATAATCATTCTATGCATGTCCACAATACTCCTTAACAATAATTGAATTCAACCTTAGCACAATTGTTCTATAAAGTTAAGTGTAACACAACAATGCATTTACACACAAAGTCAAATAATATTCTCATCACTTGTTGCATTATGAACTATATTATGCAACTATAAATATATATGTCAAAGGATAAAGGATTCTAACCTTTTAATAACCAACATCTTATCAATGCCAAAAGATACTAGTTTAACACTTCAATTCTTGATCTAAAGTCACCATCCTGATTAGTCAATTATCATAAGAAAATAAGGCTTTAATAACGATGTTTCAATCATTTCAATTAAGCATGTGATGATTATACAATAACCTCATATCTTAAGGTATTGTGGTTTTACACATGTATACCCCTTTGCTAGCTAAGAGAATAGCAAGATCAAGCCTATTACTAGTTATCTCAAGTCTAAGAACAAGTTTGAATAGCACAACATAAACTTATGAGATCAACATCATTATAGTTGATATAGACATGAATCTTCCGTAATCAATGATCTCTTATCTAACATTGGATACTATATTATTTAACATAAGAAAAACAATAGAGTATCCACTATAGATGTAACCTATGACTTTACCTCAACACTCAACATTGGTCAATATAGGAAGAAAATGACACAAGTCCCCTTTATCACATCAGTTTAGGGTTAGTAAATTAAGGAAGCTAATACAAGATCAATTTCAATCCCACAAACCAAGTTGACCCGGTACCAAAAAATAATACAAAGTGACACCATTCCTTATATAATTAATAAACAAAAGAGAATCTTGAGCGATTCCAAGGTAATTAATTAGCCAGTAGGCTATATTGTGTTGGGTTTACACCCAAACTTGTCTCACGCCTGAAACAAGTTGTGTCGCCGTGAAACCAGTGTTTAGACTCAAACAATCCTTCTGTAAGTCTGATAACTTGGGCCACCCTTAAACAACACACACTAAGCTTTGACTGCTTCGGTGGCTGTGGGCCCATTCATTCCCATCCGTTCCGTTTAAGAAACAATTACCGTTAAGATTTTGAATTTTGAATTTGAACACTTTTCCCGCGTGCTTCATTGCATAGAATAAAGCGAACGGAGAGAGGACTCTCATCTACCTCGCAGCTGTCATGGAATACCTCGTCATTGTGATATTTTCACAACCTTTCCTTCTTTATGCAGCGGACAGAAGAGATGGGCATCCTCACAACGTAGTCAATGCAGCACACAGGCTTCCATTCCGATCAGTCTTATTTGCCAACGTACTCTCTGCCTGTGCTAAAATGGGAGCTTTGAAACAGGGCATGGGCCTCCATTAAAGCAGAACGTAAGGACATCCATTAAAGCAGGACGTAAGGGCAATTATTATCAGATGCTACAATTGGAAATGCTATGTTTGACATGTTTGCAAAATGTGGAAGTATAGACAAGGTATAGGAACTGTTTGATCGGATGCCTCAAAGAAACATGGTCTCATGGAATGCTATGGTTGCAGGATATGCACAAAACGGATTTGTTGAAAAGGATTTAAAACTTCCAACCAAATGTGATCGGCGGGTATAAAGCCAGACTCTGCGACCTTTGCCAGCTGTGGGAAAATGAGAGCTTTGGAATAGGGTATGGACATCCATCACAGAGATGATGTAGCTGCAGCTACCATGGTAGACGTATGCAAAATGTGTAAGCTTAGACAAGGCACGCGAACTGATTGACAGAATGCCTCAAAGAAATGTGTTCTCATCTGAACGCTCTTGATTGCATGCTATTAACAAAATGGAGTTTAGGTTATCTTCACGGATTGCAAAAATATCCAAGGATGGTCTGTAAAACTACACCAAATGTTTGAAAACCTTAAATCTTTACTTTAAAGATGGTCTGTAAGTGTTCCTAGATATCATGCAAGAGTGGATTGAGGAGACATTTCAAATTTCTCATCATGCAATAGTTGCACTAACTATTGTTGAAGGCACCTAGACTTAACTTGGATCCTAACTTATGATTTAAGGTTGTCTAAGGTGTCAATCAAGAGTAATTTTCAAACATAAATTAACAATTTTCAATCCATTTTAAATATATTAGTATGAAATCAAAACGCTAGAAATTTTTAACCTTGGATGTTCAAATTTGTGACTATCGTCCTTGAAAATAAAGAAATAAATGATTAGGAAAATCTGATTAGTGACACCTTACATAAGACATTGTTGCAAGTTCAAGATGCCAAAATTTCTATATGACTTCATATCCAATTTATCTTATAACAAGGAAAGCTCCTTACCTTGGACTAGTTAAAGTTGGAATTATTGCCCTAAGGAAAAAAAGGTTTATGAGTCCTATCCTTAATTAGGCAAGACAAAAACATTTTAAAAAAGGATAAAAATGTTATGTTCTATTTGATCAAATTGATAGAGAAAATATAAAGAAATGTCTATCTCTAGAGGATACAACTACAATTGCAAAGTTAGGAAATTGGTTCATCTAATTTCTAATGTTTGCATATAGTTCCCACATATTTCTTCTACTCCCCTACAAACTTATGTGCAATATGTTCAAGATGCCAAGAGTAGGGGAAAGAGTCAAAAGAAGTCGATTCATCTCTTGTTGAATTTTTAACATGGCCTAATATCACTACCAAGAAAATAAAGAAGGTTTCTAAATCTTTAGTAATGGATTTGCAAACAATTTCAACAATGTTATATAAACCACCTCAAGAAAATAAAAATATAGTTATTTATCAATTTATACTAATACACCATAGACAAGGATTAAAAAATTGGTACTCTAATTGTGGATAAAGATAAAGAGATCTCCGACCATCTAATTATCAAGTGTTGAAGGTTAATTTGGGAGTATAGATAAGACAATTATAAATTGAGAATAATCTATCTATCATTACTTCCATCATTTGTAAAATGAATAAGAAATTAGACCAATCATAAGCTAAAAGAACAAGGGCTTCAATTGACCTCTTATATTAAACACCTAGTTAAACCTCTTCAATATTCTCAAGTGTTATTTTTTATACCTACTATTATCTCTCATGAGCATGCCTTAGCAATTGATGAGATGAAATTTATTGCTAATGTAACAAAGTAATGACTCATTGAATTCGTAGCTCATGGGTCCACATGGTTATTAAAGATTCCACAACCATACATTAAAGAGTGACAAATACGACACTTTGGCTGAAGTTTTAATTTTCATAAAATTCATTGCTCACTCACTTCTTACTCGACTTGGAGAATACTCTCTTCCTAGGGTTTGGTAAAAAAAATTGCAATCACAAATACTTAATGGTATGGACTTCCCCTTTGCATCTACAACCTAGAATATAGAGTATTTTCTCCTAAACAGTTGCCATTAGAGTCACCAATTAGCAAGCAATTCTTGGGCATAAGGAAGCTCGTGTTCAAATTCAAACTCGTCATTGTTCCCGCGCTACTGTAATAAGGTGTTTGATCACATAAAAAATGGGATAGCCTCTTATCAAATATGATTATTGTAGCGTATATAAGACATTGTTTTTGATAAGTTTAGCGCATATATATCCACACAAACTATTCTATAGGATACCTCAAATAAATGTGATCTCATGGAATGTCATGATTGTAGGATATACACAAAAGGGATTTGTTGAATAGGATTCAAAAACTTTCAAGAAAATGCAATTGGTTGGTGTAAACACATAATCCAAAACCTTTTCCAACATCCTCCCTTCCTATGCCAAAATGAAGCTTTGGAACAAGGTATGCAATCAATCAAAAGAAGTTAAAATTTTGAGTTCAACCTTTTTCCTCTTAATCCAATGTCAACAATTAGAAGTTGAGGCCCCATATAGGGATGGCTTTAGCAATCAATTTAAAGTTGCCTAACAAAAGTTATTACGTCCAATCAGGCCTGGAATTTGACGGCCACCCTTGCTTGTCATATGAATTTTTTATGACAGTTTAGTCATTCTAATGCCTTTCGTTTTGCGTTTTAAAAAAAATGTTAAGTGTCAAATGTTTTTAAATTTGTGAATAGTTTAATACAAATTCTTTATGCTTCATAGAATTGAAGTTACTTATTATAATTTTTTACGGCTTATTAATTTTAAGTGTCACATATACGATTTTTGGAAAAAATAGCCTATCGATAGATACGATCCACTAATTTAATTAGTTGTAATATATGATCTAAAAGTACAAAAACAGACAGCCATATAGCCTGTCAAATTCCAGACCTGCGTCCAATGTATAAAACACTCCACTTGCAAAGGTTATTGAGTCTGGCTTTACACTTGCCAATTGCATTTACTTGAAAGTTTCCAAGGCTTTTTTGGTAAACCCATTTTGAGCATATCCCGCACTTATTGCAGTCAAGGAAACCTCATCTCTGTTAGGCCTTCCTTCGAAGAGCTTTAAAGCCTCATAGGAACACCATTTTGCAGATATCCTCCAATCATAGTACTCCACGAAACACCCATTTTGCATGGCATTTTGTCAAACAATTCACGTGCAGTGTGTATGCTTCCACAGTTCGCATACATATCTACAAGGGTACTTGCAACTGCAACAGTCGATAAAAATCTGATTTCGATTATGGCTTGATGTATGCCTATACCTTGTTTCATATCACCCATTCTCAGCATATCCATTTTGTGTGTATCCTGCAATCATTGAATTCAAAGAGACCACATCTCTTTTAGGCATAAACTTGCAAATCTTTAAACCCTTTTCAAGAAAACCATTTTGTGCATATCCAGCAACCATAACATTCCGAGAGATCACATTTCTCTGAGGTATACTGTCAAATAGTTCATGTGCTGCGTATATGCTTCCACATATTGCATACATGTCTCTAAGAGCACTTGCAACTACAACATCTGACATACATGTCTCTAAGAGCACTTGCAACTACAACATCTAACAAATATCCCCTTTCCATTATACTCTATTCCATTATACTCTATTTTATTTTCACGCGCGGTTCCAAAGCTCTTAATTTGGCACAGGCTGGAAGTTCTGTTGTGGAATGTACAACCTTTCCGGCAGGAGGCAACATTTTGACCCACCACTACATAAGGAGACCTGCAGGAGCCCAAAACAGGGGAACCGGTTGCTGATGCCACAATGCAAGACATATTTGTTGTTCAACTCTTTGTTGAACTCAAAACCCTGAGCTTCCATAGTGAAAAACAAAAACACCCTCAACAGGCAACAACAGAATCGTTTTAGAATCAAATAAAACACAACAAAAACATTGATCCAGTTGCATACAGATTCCGAACAATAAAACTCACTCAGTCCATGGTAAGTGACTTACCTCAAGATCCTATGCAAAAATGATGCCGACAGAACAAATGGGCAGAGTTTGCAAGTAAAAACTACGAAAACATACCATAGAAGATATTTTTAAAATTGAGACAAACCAAAACCAATCTTCAATCTAGGGATTTTAGGGCTATAGATATCTGATAAAGATCAAATCAGATCTGATATGATTCGAACATCAAATCAAATCAGCAAACATAAATGTATTCAAATCAATCAGATGCGAGTAGTTGCAACTTATCGGGCTGGCTTAAACAGCACACACTAAGCGGTGACCGCGCTTAGGTGGCTGGTGGGCCCTCTTCAACCGTCCCATTTGCCGTTCACCATCTCCGTTTCCTTTGGCTTTCAAGCCCGCGCAAATTTTAAATTCTTTTGAATGGTTTTGAATGGTTTTATCCTGCCGCCCATATTATGTTCATACGTGACAAAAAACTTTTCAGACCAAATAGTTTTCATGCGTACTCCCGGCCTGTGCCAAAAATGGCAGCTTTGGAACAGGGTATGGGCGTCCCTCAGGAAATCCTCTTGTAGACATGTATTCAAAAGGTGGAAGAAGAGACAACGCATCTGAACTGTTTGAAGGATATGCACAGAAACCTAATCAACGAGCCTCAATTATTCTCCATTTACAATTTTCATGATTTCTCTCCTTTATCTTTAAGTATTCACCATCCTTCTAATTTGAGGATTCACTTTTCCTTAAGTCTAAAAAACTTGGGTCTGTTTATTTTCCCTACTCATTTTTCTCAACCCACTTCCCATCTCCCTTTCTTCTTGTGGAACCCATACTTGTAGGATTACTCATACCATCATACCGAAAAGGTATAAAGTATGTGGTAAAACCAATCTTTAAACCTTGAAAGTCTTCCACCTTATTTCCCTTGCCATTTTTTCTTCTACCAATAGATACACCACATTTATAATCCCTAACCCATTTCCATTCACCTAATGTATAAACAAAAATAAACAAAATATGGAGGATGACAAAAACTAAGGAAGAATCAATAGAATATTATGAACAATGATTCAAAAGTGTAGTTAGAAAGATAGAATATACCTTGACATAAAATAAATTAATTGATTATTTTATTTTAGGGTTAACCTCTCACATAAATAGATGAGAAGATTTTCTCTTGATATAAGGATGTACTACAATTGATTTCCACAATAGAATCATAGTCAAAGATAAGGGAGAATGGTTTAGTAGGAAAGGATGAAATTGATCAATTCAATTGGAGTTCATAAATGTAATGTTGAGTGATAAATTATAATGAAAGGTGAGAAAGATGATACTTCTCCCCCACCTAGAGGAAGTACTTGAGTTTTAGTTTAAAGATCACATTAGGGAAGAAATCTAAGGAATGAATGTTTGATAATCAAAGGCATGAAAAGGGCTACCACAGTAAGAGAACTTGAGAAATTCTCTAGAAAGATAGAAAGTATATATCATAAAGTATAAAGTGGGACAAAGATGACACAAATAGGTGTCCAATGTTACTTCATGAAGAAGAAGAATATGAACCAATAGTTCATGGATTGACTAGGGAAGAATTTTTTTTGAGGTGTATGGAGAGAACATAGGGTTTAACTATAAGAGCATTCAATGTTTGTTGGGCCTATGGCTATGGGAACTTTAATTGAGAGAAAGTATAAGACCACATAACAATATATAATATATGGTACTACAAATCAATATATATGAGCTTCCATGAGTTACCATGATAACTATTAAGGAGATGGAAGGGGAGGCTACCATGGTAATAATAGAGGTACCAAACAAAGGAACAAAAGACCAAGATATTATAACTATGGTAAACTAGGACATTGTGCTAATAAGTGAAAAATAATAAAAAGGAGGAAAATATTTATTTAATTTTGTGGTGATAAAAGACATGATATTTATAATTCTTCCTAATTGAATAGCTCTATAATAACATGTTGGCACCAATGATTAGACAATGAATAATTTTCTAGTCGAAATGTAACCTATGATGCTAAAGAAGGTATGAATAACTAAAATAGAGGAGAAAACAAATCAATTATAGAAAGTAAATGTAGAAAAGGAGAATCCTTATTGACAAAAGGAAATTTAAAAGTAATACAAAGGAGGAAAAAAAGGAAAACTCAAGAAAAAGGTGTCATGTAGAAAATTAAGAAAAATAGAGAAAAAGAAATTCAGTAGAACGTTACTAGGGTTGGATTAATAGAAACATATCCTAGGAGAACCTTATGAAGGTGAGGATGAAAAAACAATATTTAGTTAAAGGGGGGACATGATTCGGTGATAAGGAATTCCAAAGAGATAATTAAGAAAAATAGGTCTATATACTAAAAAGAATTGGTGAAATTTGTAGAATAAGAGGAGGCTAGGGTTCAATGGTTGGATAGGATGAAGTTGGATAATATTCAAAGAAACTCATGAAAGATAGAACTAAGGTTTGTTAACAAAGAGGAGTAATGAAAATTTAATTAGTTTAGTCAATTCTAGGCTTGGATTAAGGAGAAAACTTTAAGGTATTAATGTTCTTTGTAGAATTATGGGTTTCTTAAGAAGTGGACATTGTCAAAAAATAGAGGCATAAAGGTTAAAAAGATTACCTTAAAGTGATCTATCACCTATAACACAAGGCGGTAGAAAGTGTTATAAAAGTTGGATGTTTATGCAAGATATTTTGATAGCAAAGCTTTGGAAAATATTCATAATAAATACCCTCTTGATATTACAATAAAAAAGAACATAAGAGATCTATGATAGAGGGCATTAATAATAGAAGATAAAATCCATAACATCCTCATTTATGCCTTGATTATAGTACATCGTTGATGAAATTGACCTACTTGATCCTATATTGACTTGAATGTGTTCCATGAAAAGATAAGTAAAATAAAGAAAGAAACCCATTATTAGGTAGCTAAGGAGTAGAAACATTTTAAGATGTTTTCATTAATGAAGTGAGGAAAGGATTAGCTATAAATTGAACATCAAAGTAGTACTTAATGCACATTGATCTATAAAGGATTGAATGTGTATGTTAGGATCACTTATGTAAATAAATACATACATATTTGTCAGATGTTGTAGTTGCAAGTGCTCTTAGAGACATGTATGTCAGATGTTGTAGTTGCAAGTGCTCTTAGAGACATGTATGCAATATGTGGAAGCATATACGCAGCACATGAACTATTTGACAGTATACCTCAGAGAAATGTGATCTCTCAGAATGTTATGGTTGCTGGATATGCACAAAATGGTTTTCTTGACAAGGCTTTAAAGATTTGCAAATTTATGCCTAAAAGAGATGTGGTCTCTTTGAATTCAATGATTGCAGGATACACACAAAATGGATATGCTAAGAATGGGTGATATGAAACAAGGTATAGGCATACATCAAGCCATAATCGAAATCAGATTTTTATCGACTGTTGCAGTTGCAAGTACCCTTGTAGATATGTATGCGAACTGTGGAAGCATACACATTGCACGTGAATTGTTTGACAAAATGCCATGCAAAATGGGTGTTTCGTGGAGTACTATGATTGGAGGATATCTGCAAAATGGTGGTCCTATGAGGCTTTAAAGCTCTTCAAAGGAAGGCCTAACAGAGATGAGGTTTCCTTGACTGCAATAAGTGCGAGATATGCTCAAAATGGGTTTACCAAAAAATCCTTGGAAACTTTCAAGTAAATGCAATTGGCAAGTGTAAAGCCAGACTCAATAACCTTTGCAAGTGGAGTGTTTTATACATTGGTCGCAGGTTTGGAATTTGAAAAGCTATATGGTTGTTTGTTTTTGTACTTTTAGATCATATATTACAACTAATTAAATTAGTGGACCGTATCTATCGACAGGCTATTTTTTCCAAAAATTGTATATATGACACTTAAAATTATTAATAAGCCGTAAAAAATTATAATAAGTAACTTCAATTCTATGAAGCATAAAGAATTTATATTAAACTATTCACAAATTTAAAAACGTTTGACACTTAACATTTTTTTTTAAACGTAAAATGAAAGGCATTAGAATGACTAAACCGTCATAAAAAATTCATATGACAGGCAAGGGTGCCCATCAAATTCCAGGCCTGATTAGACGCAATAACTTTTGTTAGGCAACTTTAAATTGTTTGCTAAAGCCATCCCTGTATGGGGCCTCAACTTCTAATTGTTGGCATTGGATTAAGAGGAAAAAGGTTGAACTCAAAATTTTCATATTAGATGTAATAAATTTTGTTAGACAATTTTAAATTGGTTGTTAAACCCATCCCTCTATAGAGTAATGCCTTATCAAAGGTTATTGGAGGCGATTTCCAGAACCCAACAAAAATTGAAAATAGGGTATGCCAAGGTATCGCCACATATGTGTTAAACTCATGTATCTCATACCAACGCAAAATGTAGGTGTTATCCACAAAGTAACAAGAACACATATTAAACTAAGGGATTTGACAAATAACAACATAATTGTTTTAGAATGTAATACAACACAAGAAAAAAAAATGGTCGTGAAACCATGGCAAGTAACTAACCTCAAGAATTTGCTAAAATTGTGTTGTGATGTCAATAATGGCAATGAAAAAAATGGCTAGAGTCTTCAGAATTTTTTTAGCAAGCCATACCACAGTTAAAAAATTTCAAAATGAAGAGTACCAAACCAATCTCCACTAATCTTGCATTTTTGCGAGCTATAAAACACAAGTGAAGCTTACATGGTTAGGTAATTTTCTCAAACAGTTCACATGTTAAGTGTATGCTTCCACATTTTGCATACATGTCTACCAAGGCACTTGCAACTACAATATCTGACAAATATTTGCTTTGAATGATGCTTTGGTGGATATCTCCAACCTTTCTAAAGCTCCCATTTTAAGAGAATATATGAAAAAATGTCATGTAGTCTATTGTATTAGGTTGTAGGTTGTAAATAATACATAGTAACATGTCAAAACAAAAAGAAATTTAATAAAAGTATTACATTATTCATGTGGTTGATAAGGTGGATACCCAATTAATTAGACTTCACCTAATATAAATAGATTTCTACCATACAACTCTTTTAAGTTTACATTCAGCCTAAAAGTGGCCCTTAGACTTTTGAATAAGATTTTTAAGACAAAAAGATGTTCATGTCATTTATGTTCAAGTATCAGCTGAATCAAACCTTATGTAGGCACTCCATACCAATGTGAAATGTAGGTGTTATCCATTAAGTAACAAGAACACATATTAAACTGAACTAAAAAACAAACCAGTTGAAACTGTACCTCATGGTTCTCAGGTTGTAATTCTTCTTTGATATCCTTCACCAAATCCCCACGATTTCCTAGAACCCACTCACAGGAAACATGGATAATCATTACAGAATCAGGGTAGTTGAGTAAGAGAACATAATTTGTAATTGCAAAGATGTGAATCTAAAAGAATCCCTATCACAAACGAGGGAGCATATCTATTCCACACTTAAATAAATGGGAAAAATGTGGTTCCTTTATGAATAAACATAAAAACAACACTTTTCTATTGTAAACAACAAATTAAGTTTACATCATGACACAAATAAGATGCAATGCATTCTGACTTTAATATATTCATAACATAAGAAAAATAGAAAGGTGTAGCGTCGTAAAATTGTGACACTTGCAATTTCGATTGCATTTGGGTCTTCACGATGGTGGCGCAACGTTGAACCTGAATGGAGACCCCGAAACCTGTTTACGACATCAAAAACTGCATCTTTCTGCACCTTCGCCTGATCCTCCTTGTACCCTGCTGTCCCGGGATGTGGGACCATGGCACCCAGCGCCCTAGTCCTTTAGGACCATGGCGCCTAGCGCCCTGGTCCCTCAGGACCATGGCGCCCAGCGCCCTGGTCCCTGGCCCTATTTTGGGCCCGATCTCTTGTTGGGCATCGAGTCTTTAAGTTTGCAATTTGGAAAATAATGTTCCTGGGTCGGCCTAAGGTCGGAAAAATCAGTCTCCTAACCCTAATTGACAAGTATATAAACTACATTTCCTCTCCCAAAAGAGAAGGAAAAAACATATGTGTGCAAGATGCGGAAGCGATAGGCAAATATTCAAACATTCAAGCATTCAAGCATTCCTTCAAGCAATTGAGCATTCTAAGTCTCCATTCAAGGCTAAGTGTTGCATTCAAGACAAGGATTCAACCATTGAAGAGGAGATCACCTACAACATATAACATACAACATCATTACACCTTCGCATGTAAGAATACAAACATTCTTACAACAAGGTATCAGTACTTGATTACTTTACAAACACTTACATTTACAGCATTCTCATTTCTTGGTTAATTCCAAAACTGGGGTTTGACCTAAAGGCAAACCCCTAATCCCTAACCCCCCAATCGTCCTCTCTTTTCTGTGTGTAGGTTGCAGGTACACGGCTGTAATTGAAGATCTGGAATCCTTGTGCAGAGACGAACAGACCCCCCTTCGTTTCGCAGATTTTTCGGAGGACCGTGTGCACTCCAGGCGCCATCGTCCCGTCAACTTTCGCTCAAATTTGTAGGACAACTTCGTCTCGACATTTTACTGCTAATTTCAGGTCCGTAGCTTCATCCCGTGTCCCTATCTTTGTCTACAAGCGAATCTTTCTTACTTTACATACACTCCTAGTTCAATCCTTCTATCTACATTCTTTACAAAAGAGGGTATCCTTGATGTCTCCACCCTTGAAACTCATTTAGAATCCAGTCTTGCATTGTGTGGGATTGGATCTTGTGGGTTTCAACCCCTCATTTGAATGTAAAGTCTCTCCTAAGTGAAAACCGTCAACCCTAGTGACCTCCTTTCTCTCTCCTTGGAGTGGGGGAACACCTAGGGTTCGATTTTCCACTTTACAAAAGGTAATTATGTAAATTGGCATAGGAGAATTTAACTGTTTCAAGCCAACTTACACAGTGACACATGCACTTATGTGGCATAAGCAAAACTTCCACCATCCATAAGTATCTTTGTTGAAATGGCCAGTATTGGAACTATAGAGAATCTAATTCCTATTATTAATACTATAATTCTAATGAGATTCTGCCATGAAAAAGCCAAGTAATTGATATAAAATAGCACTTGTAGAGATGCAGTAGCTAGAGGATCTCTAGATGACATTAAGTGTGATGATAGTACAACTTCGAAGTTTTTGTAAGAGAATGAACTAAATGGTTGATAATGAAGTGAGGGAAGTATTCAAGTTGAAGTTGTTCATAAAAAATGCAAGATGAAAAGAAATAACAAACAACAAAAACCAAGAAATTCCAAAATTCTATATAGAATTTATCGTTAAAAATTCCATCTTGATGCATGCATCTTCCCTTATTTTGTTAAAATGGAAGATTTGGGCATCTACTTTTGTACAACAACAAGAAACCAACTAATTCAATAATGCCCTTTTGCACTTTTTCTTCCAACAAATCTAATCTCCATACATAAAACAATATTTCTTAGTGTTGCAACTGCCACGTTGATTGTAGAAGAGGTGGCTCTACATTTGGTATATTAACCTATCTTATATGTTTAATGATAACCAAATGGAGGAATAAAAAATATCCTTTATAGACCAGTTAGCTCAATGGAACACTGCAAGCTTTTGTTTTACTTTTGTATCTTCGATGTTTTTTGCATACAAGACATGTTTTTTTGAATTTAACCTTTCTTTTGGAAAAAAATGTTAGGAATCTTTAAATTGGCTCTATGCTAAGTTGGGGTTGCTTCACATGTAGTAGGTCTATGGTAAATATGGTTGAGTTGTTTGTCTCAATATAGCAATCAATGAAATACAAGGTTTAGATTCAGGGTGCATTATGGGGCATATAAAATTCAAAATAGTTTGAATATCCTTGAAACAACCTACTACATAGCAACAATGGCAATTTTTTTACATGTCATTATTTTTGCCTTCCAATATATTACCCAAATTATATCTTGTTATTGGCGTAACCCTTGCACCTCCTTTTGGTGCAAGTGCTAGTAATTATGAACCGAGATAGTTTTCACAAGCAATTTGTAATTCAAAACCCAAAAGATCACTATTTATATAAATTATGAGATACTCCAAACATGAAGGAACCATTAAAAAAATCCAAATGGTCTAGAACGACAACAAATAGTTGTATTTCTATTGCTTAAACAATATGCTTTGGTTACAGATTCTATCTAAAATAAATTTGGGAAAAGTTGTAGAAACAATGAAGTTTTAAACTTATAAAACATTCACCCAAGCTCAAGAATAGAAGGATTGGGAGGTAATATCATTGTCACAATCTTAGAGCTAATTTTAAACTAAGTCATAAGCAAATCCATATGCATGTTTATTAAGTTTCTATTTATTAAATTTCCTACTGACTTAAGTTTCTATTTATTAAATTTTCTTAAGATTAACTTTAAGTTTCTATTTATTAAATTTTCTTAAGATTAACTTTAAGTTTCTATTTATTAAATTTTCTTGCTTTCCTATATAAAACCGATGGCTTCCATTTAAAGAAAGCTTTTTATAACCCATTTTAATATCTATTCTTCTTTTGGTTAAAAACTTTACCTTATAATACTATCTTTATAAAGAGAAGCTTTTTCTTTATAAGAGAATCGATAATTTTTAGAATATATATATATAATTTATTAAGCTCAAGGCATATTACACTCACATAATGAATACCAAAAAAATATTTTATTTATAGTAATATCTTAATAATAATTTAATATAATTACAATATCATAATATTATAATAATTTAATATTAATTATAATATAATAATATAAATAGTTTTTTGTGTGGAATAATAAACAAATATGATATCTTTCACCGTACTTTACTTATATTTCTCTAAAGATAGTTATACTAGTATTTTATTTGATTTTCTAAAATATTTGATATATTCATGAAGATTTTATAATAATAGTAATATATTTAATTATTAATATGATTTCTATTTTATTACCTTTACCACTTTAAGTACAATTATTAAATAAGTATAAATTATTTTATTTTATAATAACATTTACAAAATGTGGTCTAGACAACATGAGTTAGTGGAATCTAAAAAAGAGCACTAAATTTGTGGATTTATAAGTCATCACTAAGTTATTGGTCAAAGATGTCTTCATAGTTATATTTTCTATTTGAAGACTCATTGGTTTATCCTATGTGACACCCATGTGGAGTCATTGGATTCATTTACTAGCCTTCTAAGATGCTCTCCAAGTTGGGTGTGATGTAACTTTGTACACATACCATGGTTTTGTTAAAATTATTTATGGTTTTGGTCTCACTCTTTGACTATATATTAAAGGTATGATGTGATCATTTCATATTATTTTTTAGGTTGGGGTCCCATGGAAGGGCAATGGCTATGCAGCGGACAAAACGGCCCGTTCATGCCATGCCTTACATTTTCCATGCCCCCATGCCATACGACCCCCGTCCCTTCAAACGGTCCAATCTGTCAGAAGCTCCGCCCCAAAAATCGTACTGTCCAATAAAATGTGTGGGCTACTCCATGCCTCGAGGTTTTTTTTCCTTATTTGTTCATTTTTATATGAAGTTTTTTATATGTTTATATTATTATTATTATTTATTTTTTTAATATGAATTTTTAAGTGTGTATATAATGTATTATTTAATATTTTTTCATAAATATGATATAAAATTAAATATGCATAATTAAAAAATATAAAAATATGTGTAATTTAGTTAAGTATTTTTAAGTAACTTAGTTATTTAATTTCTTTTATTTTTAGTTATAGTAAATTTTTTGATATTCTTTAACTTAAATATGTATAGCTTAGTTACTTAAATATTTGTAACTAAGTAACAAAGTAAATTTAATTTAAAAATAATAGCTAAAAAGTTGTAATTAAGTAAAATTTTGTGTAACTAATATAAAAATTTAACACATATATTAAAAAAATTATTAATATAACTTAAAAATAAAAGTAAACTATAGTTAAAAAGAAGCTTTAAAAATAATAAAAAATTTGTATAACTTAGTTAATATTTTTAACTAACCTAGTTACTTAGTTCCTTTTATTTTTAGTTTTAGTAAATTTTTTGATATTTTGATATTTATATGTGTAACTTAGTTACTTAAATATTTTTAACTAAGTAACTTAATTACTTTTATTTTTACGTTTAATTATAGATTATGGATGTTAAAATTTTACATTACTTACATTACTTACACATATTTTATTTTTATTTTTAAGTTATATTAATATTTATTTTTAATATATAAGTTAAATTTGTATATTAGTAACACAAATTTTGACTTAATTACACATATTTTTACTTTTATTTTTAAATGAAAAAATATCAAAAATATGTGTAAGTTAATATTTTATCTTAAATATTTTTAGCTAAATAACTTAGTTACTTTTAATTTTACTTTTAGTAAATTTTTTTGATATTTTTTAACTTAAATATGTTTAACTTAATTACTTTACTATAATATTTTTAACTAAGAAACTTAGTTAATTACTTTTATTTTTAGTATTAGTAAATTTGATAATATTTTCTAATTTAAATATGGATAACTTAGTTAAAAATATTTCAGTTAAAAATAAACTATTATTTATCAATTTATATGTATGTACAAAATTAAAAAATTATATTATTAAAATTTCTATATAATACATATATCTTAAAATCATCAATTACATATTATATATATTATAATATGATTTTTATTAAAATAAATAGAAATAAAAAATTAAAAAACATATAACTTATTATTAAAAATCTAAATATATAATCAACTATTAATTTATTATATTACTAATTGGAACTTATATATATATATATATATATATATATATATATATATATTAAAAACATATTAAAATAAGTGGAGGTAATATGATTTTTATTAAAATAAATAGAAATAAAAAATTAAAAAACATATAACTTATTATTAAAAATCTAAATATATAATCAACTATTAATTTATTATATTACTAATTGGAACTTTTAAATATATATATAATAAATTAAAAACATATTAAAATAAGTGGAGGCTACAGGACAGTACGAATTTTAGACGCAGAGCTTCTGACGGGACAGTTTGATTGGATGATGGCATCATGGCATGGGGGCATGGAGAAGGGAAGCCATGGCATCTTTAAAGTTCAATCTTTCAATATTAAACATTCACCAAAAATACAGAATCTTCCAATATTAAACATTCACCAAAAATAAACTTATCAAATCAAATTTTGAATAAATATATTTTAAATTTTCAATCTATATACAATATTTACAAAAATAATTATACTTATTAAGAACTTCTTACTTTTAATGTTTTTAATATGTACTTTTTAAAAATAAAATAATAATATTATTACAATTTTAAATTAATATATGTCTTAAAAACACAATATATTATGGATGTTTTAGTTCATAATAAATATTAAAATAAATAAATACAAATTAACATTAAAAATTAAACATATGAATTATTATTAAAAAAATAAATATATAATTTAAAAATTAAACTATTATTTACCTAATGTATTTTAAAAAGTTATAAAATAATGGTATTAAAATTTGCTTATATATTAAAATCACATAGTTATATATTATAATACAATTGTATTAAAATAAATAAAAATAAAAAACTTAAATATATAACATATTATTAAAATAATAATTTAATAAAAATAAAACACTAAAAAGAAAAAATAAAAAAAACATTAAAACATAAACAATAAAAATAAAATTTTAAAAAAAGTTAAACGAGTAAAACTTAAAACAAAATAAATTAAAACATTAAAGATTAATAATAAAAATAAAATTTTAATGGTCATCAACACAGATACCCTGCGCATAGCTCAGTTCGGTGATGTACGTTTGATTGGACCGTTTGAAGGGACGGGGGTCGTATGACATGGGGGCATGGAAAGGGGAAGGGATGGCATGAGCGGGCCGTTTTGTCCGCTGCATAGCCATTGCCCCATGGAAGGGCCTCCTAAAAAATAGAGTTTGAACTACTGAGATTCTTTGAGAATTTTTTTAAAGCTAACCCTATAAATTTTGTACTACAATTAAGCTTAAAAGTTTAAGCTCCTAAATTTAAGGTTGTAGGCAGTTCCATGAACCTTGTAGTGCAAATAAATTTAAATTTAAGCAAACTTGTGGTAAATAAATTTAGCTTTACCTCTAAAATTCAGATGATTGACAAGTGGCATAAAATATTCCACCCTATTTTCACATACAAATTTAGGAAAAGATTCCAAATAATCCCATAGCAACAAAATAATTTCTTCATGTGACCACCTCTTCCTCAAAAATAGAAGCTTAAGCCTTCCCATGGGACCCTCCCCATAAGACCCCTTGTCTTATAATACACAAGTGCTATCAACATTATTGTAATATAAACATGAAGCTTATAATCTAAATTTAAAATAACTTTACAAATAACCTGAACAGAAAATATTATGTATATAATATATTTCTAAATTAAAAATATAAAGATATAATACACAATTTACATTATTTATTTACATTATTTAAATAAAGCATACAAAAATATAATACTAAACCCTAAAAAGTCAAACGAAACACCTGATATTTTCATGCATATCATATTATCATAGATGTCGATTTACCGCATGCAAATCAGAGTTTACATTAATGGAAATGGGTAGATTCCAGAGAAAGCATTTATTAATGATGCTAAATTCTCATTGGCCTTTGTCGGGTATGGGAAGCCAAAGAGCTGCTAAAACAACACAAGAGCCACCGAAAAGATGCCTCTACAACCATATATGAACTGATTGACACAACAGACCAGACACCAGAAAAGCTGCATTTCAAGCTTAGAATAGCTTTTGTAGCAACCCAGACATGCCAACAGAAATCCCGCAGCATGGAGATAGGGAAAGAGAGCCCAGTGATAGACAAGACACTGAAATAAGGACTTTTGGGTCTCGATTGAAAGGAAGATTCAAGGTCAAGCCTCATAGTTTATGGATAAGATTCAAGAGCAATCTGCAATGTAAAGCCAAATGGGCAGAAGTCAGTGGATCAATGGGCGATTTGGGCACCTTCATTCCCATTGTAATTGCCCTTACTCTGGTGAATGGCCTAGATTTAGGCACCACTCTCTTGTTCACAGGGATGTAAAACATCATAACAGGTTTGCTTTTTGGTGTTCCCATGCCAGTACAGCCCATGAAATCCATTGCTGCAGTGGCAATTAGTGAAGGGAAGCATTTGAGTATTCCGGAGATAATGGCAGCAGGAATCTGCACTGCAGGAATACTGTTTGGACTTGGAATTACAGGGCTAATGAGGTTAGTTTATTGGCTTATTCCCCTGCCTGTGGTCAGAGGGGTGCAACTCTCACAGGGCTTGGCCTTTGCATTCACAGCTGTGAAATACATAAGAAAAGAGCAGGATTTTGCAAAGGCAAAAGCTGGGGGTGCAAGGCCTTGGATGGGCTTGGATGGACTTTTATTAGCTCTTGTGTGTCTTATCTTCATACTGCTTGTAAACGGCTCTGGTGATGATGATGGTGACTCAAGCCAAAAGAGTGAGGAAATTCCACAGGTTTCAATCCCCATGGATGAGTCTGAGAATGCCCAAGTAAGGAAATCAGTCTGGAACTTCAAGGTATTACATGCAATTCCATCTGCGCTTATAGTTTTTGTGCTTGGTATTGTGCTTGCCATTGCTAGAAAACCTGAGGTTCTTAGACAGTTGAAATTGGGCCCATCCAAGCCTCATTTGATAAAAATCTCAAGACATGAGTGGAAGACAGGATTTGTCAGGGCTGCAATACCCCAAATACCTCTCTCTGTCCTCAACTCTGTGATTGCTGTCTGTAAATTATCCACAGATTTGTTTCCCAACAAGGATGTGACTGCAACTTGGGTGTCTGCGAGCGTTGGGCTGATGAATTTGGTGGGCTGTTGGTTTGGGGCTATGCCTGTCTGCCATGGAGCAGGTGGCCTTGCAGGGCAGTACAAATTTGGGGCTAGAAGCGGGGCATCTGTGGTATTTTTAGGAACTGCAAAACTGATCTTGAGTCTTCTTGTAGGGAATTCCTTGGTTAAAATACTGACCCAATTCCCCATTGGTTTGTTGGGTGTGTTGCTGCTCTTTTCAGGTATTGAGCTCGCCATGGCCTGCAGAGACATGAAATCTAAGAAGGATTCATTTGTCATGCTCATGTGCACAGCAGTTTCACTCACTGGTTCCAGTGCTGCCCTGGGATTTGGTTTTGGACTTGTTCTCTATGTAATTCTCAAATTGAGAGAGATGGAATTTTCACACTGCATGACCATTTTCCGATCATTGTTCAGCAGAAGAAATTTCTCTTACAAGACCTGAACAAGGTGATGGACACATGACAGGCATCAATTAGTAATTATTCTTGTTTAGATGTGTTATTAGAAGATGCTAGCACATAATGAGTTGATGAATCAATAATTGAGGTGATAGACACCAAATAGCAGCTTACTAAGTTTTGAAGTACCTTTCTATGGAAGTGTTGTCCTTTATGCCCTATTCAACTTCCTTCAAAGAGCTTCTCATTTGCTAAAGCAGACATAGTAGTCCCTGTCAAACACTGTGTGTACTTAATTAGCTGAAATGTGTAGATATAATTGTATTGGCAGTGTTTCACTACTATTAGTTGCTACTTCAGTGTAATTTCTCACTTTGGTATGTAAATATGTTCTTTACAGATGCTGAGACTGTTTTGCATATAACCACAATACTTCAATGGAAGCACATTACCCTTGAAAATATTGTATGACTGTTTTTGGCTTGGGAATAGGATCAGATTTGGTAATACATTCGTCATCATCATGTATGTTTGAGCTGAGACTAAAATGTAATGACAAAATAACACCATCTTTTAAATGTGTCATAAACTAGCATACTTTTAATTTCTATTTTGAGCTGATGAAGCTTAGGGTTCAAAAGCTAACATGTGCTTCGCATGACTGCTGAAAAATTCTTCAACAGGGGTATGCATAAGTGATAAGAGGCCAGGCAATTCCCAAAACTTGTGGATAGAACTCAATGCTAGCAGTAATCACTTCATATCCCTGAAAACTTACATTAAACAATTTTTTTATATCAACCGTTTAGAGTAGCTTTTGGCATTCAGCAGTACAACTAAGTGGCCAATTTTCTACAGCTTACAGCCTCCGTTTAACTTTTCAGGCAACATAGCCGTACTACTAGATGATAATTTGTACTACATAAGTTCTGCAAGATAGATTTTCCTTGATCTAGGCATATTCAAGTCTTAACTAGATTTTACTTGCATCCAAAAGGACTAGTTGTTTTCCATTTGGAAATGTGAATAGAATTGCTTATAGCATATTCAAGATCATACTTACAACTCTCAGATAATTAGTGAATTTAAATAGGTGTCATCTGATTAGTGCTCTTGGGAAGTTGAAGATGATCTTTTGCTTCCCAAACCCACCTCATCAGTATGATGCAACACAAGCAAGATGACAAGCCCTAAGTTCCAAGAACAGAAGATGGTAATATGATATTATCCATATGAAGAGCATTAGAGAACTGAGAACTCACCCCACATGAATTTATGTTCTTAAATTTTTTTAAATGATGCCTGTATTTTTATTTTGCAGAACGCATCTTGTTTGGTTAATCCTTGTATGGTATTCGATGTTTGGGAGTATCCCAAAATAAACTTTAAGTAATCCAGGTTAGAATGAATGTTATCAGAATCTTAAAGCAAGACAAGTGATTCATAAGAATTTTACCTAGGTGCAGCGAGTACTTCATTGAAATCAGCAAATACAACAAGTTTTCTCCATCAGTAATATACAAAACTTGTCCTTGAAATTTTTGGAGAGCAACTTATTGAAGCAATTTCAATCATATGACAGGCCATTCTTTTCCTGATTATCTACGAACCAACTAACTAAAGTAGTCAACAATTGGTTCTATTCATCAATTTTTCATGAACATCTCACCAAAACCAAGCACATAATTGGTACTAATCTATTTCCTTGTGCAAGGGGTGCCAATATAATATCACAAACTATAAGATCTTGATGTTTTCTTAATTGATTTTTTTCAGATAATTCTGTCTGTGAGATTAGCCTGTTGAATGTTTGGCTGAGGTTCTTAATCCATCATTAGAGCTTATCATTTAATATATTATCGAGTTAAATCTTTAAGGTTTTCATAGGCAACATTTATCCTGATCAGTGTTATATTCTCTTCCCTGTCACATTTCAGGTCTTAAATTCTAGACCTCGTAGAATTGGAAGTTACTCATTTTCCCCAAGCACTATTTCCCAGATCCTTGCTGATTTCATGCCATTCATCATACCCAAAACAAAATCAATAGTAGCGATAAACTTCTTGTTTAACTAATGACAATGGTCTAGCTAGGAAGAACTCCCATTGGAAAAATAAGAAAGAAAACATCTTTAGACGAAGATATAAGATAGCAGCAAAATTGATTAAGTGTCCGCTCTGAATTAGCAAAGATTAACTTGATCGGTCTACAAGGATAAGGAGGAGCTTTGGCTTGACAAAGCCATACACATGCAAAAACACCTCAATTGGTCAATTGTATGGAAGGAAAAGAGGTAACCTTAAGAGAATAATAGTGCTAACTAGGTTATCTGGAGCTAATCTTAAGAGAAGAACGTTTCTAGTTAGATTATAAATTAATATAAATTAGTGATAACCTTAAGAGAAGAACAATGCTAGTTAGATTACATAAACTAAATTAATATCAATAGAATAACAACAACAACAAAAAATACATAATGAACATAAAGTTTATCTTGGGAAATTCATATGAGAAAAATAAGAACACTGCTCTAGAATATTATTTGAACAAGAGATTAGAATACATAGAGATTTTAGACACATGTTAAATAAAGACTTCAACCTATGCCTAGTGCAATTTAAATTGCATGCACTTGTAAATAAAAAACCAAACTCAAAACCATATCTAAATATTTGATTTATAGGCAAGGAGCAAACCATGAAACCAAGATTGATTTCAAAACCATGTGACCAAAAACATTAGCTCTCCCGCCAGGAGAATTTGAAACCGCAACTCCCGCCTGGTTCTCTCGCCTGCACCCCTACTGCTGCTCTCCCATCGGATCGGATCGAGCGATGGTCAATCCTGTGCGTGCTGGTCCATCTTGGGCTTCGGTGGTTGTTGGTGGCTCTCACCCTAACTCTGCTCGGGTTTCAAGGTCTCCCTCTTCATTTTTATGCAAAGGGGATGGATTAGGGTTTATCCCTATCTCCTGCGCCGCCTCTATCAATGTCAATGAGGTGTTTGAACGGGAAATAGAGAACAACGTGAAGATTTTCATGGAGCATAGTATTATCTGTAGATTCAAGGGTATCAGGCTCAGCCTACCGGAATTGCATAATTGGATCTCCCAACACTGGGATCCTCTCATTTCTAGTATTATTCACATTTTCCCTATGGCTAAAGGTTTATTTGTTGCTAAATTTGAGAATGCTAAGGATAGTAGAAAAAACATGTGCAAAACCTTTTTCTATGAGAAAGATAAAATGTCGCTTTTGGCCAAACCTTGGCACTCTGATTTTAACCCCCTTTTTTTGAGAAGTTCAACAAAAATTCGGTTTGGGTTAGGCTTCCTTACCTTCCTCTCCATTTGTGGTTTGATTCTCTCTTTGAGGAGATTGATGATGTTATTGGGAGCTTCATTATGGTGGATAATGACTCCTTTGAGCTTTACCATACTACTTTTGCTCGCATTCTGGTTGAGCTAGACATTTCTAAGGGACTGCCAGCTGAGATTGCCATTAATTCCTCTTTTGGCAGTTGGGTTGAATATTTGGATTACGAAGGTATTCCTTTCAGGTTGCGTAGATGCTTTAAAATCGGCAATGCGGCTAGGAATTGTGGGCTTGAGAAGAAAAATCATGTTGCCTCATGGTGGTCGGGGGCTTCTTACCGGCATTACACGATTAAAAAATCTTTGAAGACTTCTAAAGAGTCGTTGGATGTTAGGGTTTCTACTTTGGCTGGGTCGGATTCTTTATTTGTAATGAATTCTTTGGACACCACTACGGATGTTCCTGTGATTAAAGATGTTGTTATACAGGTTGTTGTTGTCTCTTCTATTGAAAATGGTTTGTTGTCTCCTACCCCGCCGGCTGCTTCACAAACTGTTGGCACAACTTCTGCCCCATCTGTTGGTTGTGATCTTGTGTGCGTGTCGGTTGTTGCTCTCTCTACTGACACTCTTTTTTCCAGTCCGAAAAAATCAGCGCTAGGCCCGTTAGATTGGACAGTTGTGGCAGCTAAAGTTGAAGATGGATGGATTACTATAAAGGAGAAGCATTCAAAGACATCCAAGCCTTCTTTTGATATGACTCTTCGTTCCCACAAGGCCAATTGCAAATCTTGAGGATCCTTGTAGTTGGTTGTTTGGGCTGGTTTTACTGGCCCTTTCTTTGTATGGGTAGCATGTTGTCTTTAGGGGTAGCCCTTGTTTTTTTGGTTGTTCTATCTAGCTGGGCTTTCAATGCTTTATTTATTTTATAATCTGATGTAAAGGGTTTTGGGGTCCCTTCAAAACCTTCTTTTCACTTAATCAAAAAGATTAGCTCTAATCCAAGGGTCAAACTAGTTGAACTAGATCCATGTGCCCCACCACATGAATGCACTTACCAACCTACATCCCAAGGCAAGCCTTGATTACACACTCTCTCTTGAGCCTCTTGTTAGATTATGCAAGAAGCAAGAAGTGATAACCAAGCCAAGATCTAATGGACCAGTCATAGATCACATGCAACTCCACTTGACAAATGATTGAAGATCAGAATAGTAGAATTGAGAGAAATCTAAAACGAGAGAAAATAGAGACAAAGCAAGAGAAATTAGAGAATACACTAGATACTCTCACTAAGCTATATCACTATACTACTAATAATATTGTACATATAGCAAAATAAGGGGAAATACATCCAAGAGGTGCATTAACTCCTATTTCCCATAAAAGGTGGGAGGTTCTACCTACTTGTTAAATGCCAAAACATGTGGCATAACCTCCTTATAAGAAGACAGAAAATGAGTTATGAAAGGTGGCACATAAAGCTAAAAGAGGGTCAGAAACCTAACTAACCCATAACCTACTTAGATAAAGAAAAAATAGTGGGTGTGAGAGGTAGCACAACAAGCCAAAAGAGGGTGTCTAACTCAACTACCCATGTGTGGGAGATTGACACATGTATCTGATGTATTTCACCATGTGTCCTCATATTAATCACTCCTAATAAGCTTGAGCAAGCTTAAATAATAGGTGTAGGAAAAACAAATACACTCTAATATGAGAAAAAATATAAAAACCTACACTAACACCCCCCTTAAGTGTAGCTTAGGTGGGTGAAAATATGGGTCCTGACAAATAAAGCCAAGTTAGGTACCCATGTACATGGAGGTCCCCCTCAAAAGAAGAAGACCCCTATTTGATAACCTCTAAATATAGAGAGAAAATGAAAAACGAAAAAGCCCCTCTTGAAGTAGACACCTATCACACCCGAATTAAAGTTGTCACATGAAGGAATTTTCAGCGGTTTGGTGAAGATGACCGCAATCTACTCTGATGTAGAAAAATACTTAAAAGTAATGGTGTCTTCCTAAATCAACTCCCACATGTAGTGCATTTGTATCTCAATGTGTTTCGTCCTCTAATGATGAACAAGATTTCTTGTGATCGGTATTGCACTTTGATTATCACAAAATATGATTGTAGCCTTTCCAAATGGAATACCAAATGAATATTTTGAAGCCAAATAGCCTCAATGGTTGCATTAACTGACATTTGATACTCAACCTATGTCAATGAAAGAGTTATTGCAAACTGGTTCTTCCTCAACCAACAAACTAGACCAAAACTAAGTGAGAAGCAATACCCAGAAGTAGACTTGTGATCTTGAGAACCACCTATTCAATTTGAATCTATGTGTCCCACCAAGTCAATAACCACACCTGTTGCATATTGAATCCCATAATTGTGAGTACCCTGAATGTAGTGGAGGATCCACTTAGTTGCTTTCCAATGCAACTCATGTGGCTCCTACATGGATTGATAGATCAAGCTCATAGTATATGAAATGTTAGGTCTCTTATGAGTAAAGTAGATGAAACTCTCAACAAGTTGTTGATATAAAGTGTCATCAACCAGGGGTGAAGAGAAGTTAGCCTCAAGTTTGATCCCTTATAGAAACAAAGTCGATGCAAGCTTGTAACCAATCATGTGAAATATAGATAGCATATCAAGTGTATACTTGGATTGTCCAAAGAAGATACCTAAAGATGAGTGAGTCATCTCAATCCCTAAGAAGTAATTCCAAAGACCCAAGTCTAACATCAAAAATGTATTATGTAGAATAGTTTTCACTACCTTGATAGTGGATGAGTGACTCCTTATGACCAACAAGTTATTAACATGGAGAACCAAAAATGTGAGAGTTTAATCCTGTTGCAGATTGTATATGTTTGGAGAATGGCATTGAGAAAAAATAACTATTAGAAGGAAGGAGTCCATATTGGAATACCAAGCCCAACAAGCTTGTTTGAGGCCAAAGAGAAACTTTCAAAGTCAACACACATGTGATGGATTCTAAACAAACCCATGTGCTTGCTCCATGTATATTTCCTCCTAAAGGTCGCCATGAAGAAATGCGCTATGCACATCCACCTAATGAACTTCACAATGATGGCTTGCAACTATAGAAAGGACTAGTCAGATGGAATTCATCTTACCAACTGGTGGCAAAGTCTTAGAGCAGTCAATCCTAAGAACTTGGGATAATCCTTTTGCTACCAAGTAAGCCTTATGCTTATCAACCAACCCATCTACTACAAATTTTGTTTGATGGATCCACTTGCATCAAACAAGTTTCCTTCCCTTAGGAAGAGGGACAAGATCTCGTGTGTGATTCTTTTCCAAGGAATTAAACTCTTTTTGCATTGCACCATCCCACTCAGAAATTCTTGAAGCTTCTAAAAAAGAGTGTGGATCAAAAGTTGAAGCAACGAAGAGATGTGGAGCTTGCTGAAATTGTGACCTTGTTCTTCTAATATCTGATGTATCACCAACCCAATCACCTGTTGAATCAAATGTTCAACAAGCCCAAAGAGGTATTGAGGCTGGAGAGTATGAAGGAGAGCCATTAACCTCTAAATAATGACTTGAAGAGGAATGTGAATCCTCATCATCATTGTCACCATTTGAAATGGAGGAAGAAGAATCATCATCAAAATTGGAGGATTAAGATCCTCTGAGGAACTATCATCTTGATGAAATGTCTCCAGTTGGATTGAGAAATGGTAGGAGAACTAAAAGACCTCTCTTCAAAATGAAGACTCTTCTCAATGAACAACTCATTAGTGGTGGGATGGAACATCCTCTAGCCTTTGACATCATCTGGATACCCAACAAATATGAAAGGCTTGCTCTATGGATCTATAGCCTTGCATTTATTAATTGGGATGTGAGCCCATGCAAGAGAACCAAACACTCTAAAGTGCTTAAATGTGTGTTTCCAACTAATACAAGCTTGAAAAGGAATTACGAGCATGTACACCAAGATGGGACACAAAAAGTGGCCACATGCCCAAATACCCAAAAATGAGCAAAACAAATTCAAATACCACATAGGTGTTATGGCTCAAAAAAATTGAACCACAATATGTACGTGTTTTTTTAATCAAAAGCACGCTCACGTTTTTTGAATCAAAAACATGCTTTTGTTTTTTAACATTCAAAACACGTAGGTGTTTTTATGAGAGAAAAATGCGTACATGTTTTGTTGATTTGAAGTTATAAAAAAAGCATGCTCATGCTCATGTGTTTAGATCCACAAAACATGTACGCATTTTGAATGTTAATTCCTTTGTCCTCCCCTTAAATTTTTTCATCAAGACATATACTTAAAATATAATATTTGAGTCTCACTTAAAATTTAATTTATATTCTATGTATATATTGGCAAGATGCTTGAGAATGGTTTCAGATCTCTAGGTGACATAATACAAAATCTAGATTTTAGGAGCTGATAATTTTTTAGACAGTCAAAATTCAATTATCAACATGCTCCTATCATCATTCTCTTGCTATTTTTCTATCTTACGCTCTTTATCTTCCCCAAGATGTAGACCTATCTATTTCCCTATCACCCGTATCCCCCCTCTCTACCTCTCTCTATCTCACTCTCTCCCCAAAATCCAAATCTTATAATTTCTCATACTTAGTCAAATTTAAATAATCATCTAGCTCCTATCATCATTCTCTCTTTATATCCATTTTATTCTCTTTCTCTCCCTCGATCTCTAGACCTATCTCCCTCCCAATCACTCTCCATCTCCCCCTCTTTCCCCCTCTCTCTATTTCGCTCTCTCCTCTCTCCCCAAGCTCTAAACCTATCTCTCACCCTTCAATCTACTCTCTACCTCTCCTCTCTTCTCTACCCACCTCACACACATTCTCTCCTCTTTGTCTCCCCTCTCTCCCCCTCTCCACATCTCTCTCCTTCCCTCTCTCTAATTATCTCTATCTCCTCTCTACCTCTCCCTATGTAAATCCTCTCTCTACCTCTATTTCTCTACATACCCCTTCCTCTCTCTCTCCCTTTCTCTTTGTCTCACCCTTCCATGCTCCCTCTCCACTTATTTATCTCTCACCCTTTCCTTCTCTACTTATGTCTATCTCTCCTCTCCTTCTCTCTACATACCTCTACCTCCCCCCCTCCCTCCCTTCCTCCCTCCTTCCCTCCCTATTTCTCTTTATCTCACTCTCTTTGTTTACCCTAAGATGTATATCTATCTCTCTCCCTATCACTCTCCCTCTCCCCTCTCTTTCACTCACTCCTCTCCCCCTTGAGATTTGCACAAATCTCCCTCCCTCCTTCCCTCTCTATTTATCTCTCTCTCTCTCTCTCTCTCTCTCTCTCTCTCTCTCTCTCTCTCTCTCTCTCTCTCTCTCTCTCTCTCTCCATACCTCCCCATCACTCCCTCCTTCCCCACTCTCTCTCCTCTTCTATCTCTATTTATATCTATCTCCCTCTCACTCTCTCTATAAATACCTCTCCCTCCTTCCCTACCCACCTCTATTTCTTTATGTACATTTTTCTCCCACCCTCTCGTTTCCTCTCTACCTATCCATCTATCTCATCTCCCTTTCTCTCTTTATCTCCTCTCTCTCTCTATCCATCTCTCTCCTCTCTTACTCTGTTTATCTCCCTTCTCCCTCTTTCTATCTACCTATCCTTCCATCCCTCTCTACTTTTTATCTCCTCTCACTCTCTACCTCCTTCCTTATACTACTCTTTATCTCACCTCACTCTCCCTACCTCTCACTCCCTCCCTCTCAATCTCTCTTACCTACATATATTTGCGTCTCGGCCTCCCTCTATCTCTTTCTCCTTCCCTCAATACTTGTCTCTATCTAACCTCCCTCTCTCTACATACCTCTTCTTCCCTCTCTACATACCTCTTAGGTTCCCTCCCTCACTCCAACTCCCCCTCTCCAATTATGTCTATCTCATGTCTCTCTATATCTCTCCTTCTCTCTCCACATCTCTCTATCTATCTCCCCCATCTAAACTTATCTCTCTCTCTCTCTCTCTCTCTCTCTCTCTCTCTCTCTCTCTCTCTCTCTCTCTCTCTCTCTCTCTCTCTCTCTCTCTCTCTCTCTCTCTCTCTCTCTCTCTCTCTCTCTCTCTCTCTCTCTCTCTGTTTCTCTACATATATCTCCCTCCCTGCAAGAACTCGATTTCTCCCCCTCCCTCTATCTCTCGAGCCTTCCCTTGCCACTTCTATCAATCTCATATCTCTCTCCCCACTCTCCCTTCATAATTCTCCCTCTCTACCTCTCTCTCAACCTACATCTATCTCCCTCCCTATCCCTCCCTCTCTACCTCTCTCTCAACCTACATATCTCTCCCTCCCTACCTATTTCTCTACCTCTCTCTCTTTGCTTTTCTCTCTACTTATCTCTATCTACCTACCTCTCCCTCACTCCATCCATACTCTATTCATCTACATTCCTCACCCTCTTTCCTTCCACATTTAGTTATACTATCTCTTTCTCTATCTCACCTCTCTCTCTCCTTCACTCTATACTTATCGATAGAGGTAGATGGAAAGAGAGAGATAGAGAGGTGAGAGACCTAGAGAGAGAGAGAGAGAGAAGGGGGGGTTCTAATGAGATAGGAGGGAGGGAGAGACTTGGAGGGGAGAGATAGAGATGTGTGTGTGTGTGTGTGTGTGTGTGTGTGTGAGAGAGAGAGAGAGAGAGAGATATAAAAGACTGAGGGGGAAAGGGAAGGATTAATAGAGAGGGACAAAGGTAGATGTGAGAGATCTAGAGAGAATGGTGAGAGATATAGAGCGGAGTGAGAAATGTGTGTAATGAGATAGAGAGGGAAAGGTGGAGAGGTAAAAAGGGAGGGATGGAGAGACTTGGAGTGGGGAGAGATAGAGAGGTGAGAGAGAAGAGAGAGAGGGGGAAAGGGGAGGGGAGAGAGAGAGAGAGAGAGAGAGAGAGAGAGAGAGAGAGAGAGAGAGAGAGAGAGAGAGAGAGAGAGAGAGAGAGAGATAAAAGAGAGAAGAGATGGAGGGGAAAGGGGATGATCAATAGAGAGGGACACATGGATAGAGGTAGGGAGGTGAGAGACCTAGAGGGGGAGAGAGAGAGAGAGAGAGAGAGAGAGAGAGAGAGAGAGAGAGAGGACGGAAAGTGGAGAGGTAAAGAGGAAGGGAGGGGGAGACCTAAAGAGGTGAGAGAGAAGAGGGAAGGAGATATGGGGTAAGGAAGAATGGAGAGGAAGATAGTAGGAGTAAGGAGGGAGTGAAGGAGAGGTAGAGAGGGAGAAGTTGAGAGACTTGAGAGGGGAGAGGGAGGTGAGAGGGAGGGAGAAAGGAAAGGATCGATAAAGAGGCATGAAGGGAGATAGGTAGAGAGCTTAGAGAGGGGAAGAGAGAGGTGAGAGACCTAGATGAGGAGAGAGAGAGAGAGAGAGAGAGAGAGAGAGAGAGAGAGAGAGAGAGAGAGAGAGAGTTATTTATTACTTGATTCATTAGGGTTAATTCGGGTTTATAAACCTAAATTAATGCTATAAAACTTAATACATAACCCTAGCAAACCCTAATAACACTAATAAACGCTAATTAAACTTGATAATTCTTAATAAACCCTTATATACCCCAATCTTGATAAGCCTAAATAAATCCTAAACCCAAATAATTCCTAATTAACTCAATAATTCACCTTTAATACCTCTTTATGGTATCTATTGGACTCTAAAATACAATTGCTAGTAATAAAAACATATAATAAGACACTTCTAGAAGTGCAATATCCTCACAACAAAATATAAAATACAATTAGATTTATCATATTTCCACAATCCATGTTGTTGATTACAAATTGTTTTCTAGATTTGACTGTTTAAGAATTTTTCTCCTACAACTGTTCTTTCATCCTAATGATGTTTCACAAAGTGTGACCCGAAACATCGATGCAAAAATTCTTACACAGTCAAATCCATAAAATACAATTGCTAATAATAGAAACATATAACAAGAAGACACTTTTAAAAGTGAAATATCCTTCCAACAAAATCCAAAGAACACTTTTAACCATGAAATATCCTTACAACAAAATCCAAGAAAATATAGAGTCATATACGCCTTGAGTCAAAATAAAAGCTTTTACAATTGCTTAGGATAGGAACAAACCTCCCCATTTTGATGCAGGGTTAAATTACAAGGAATTGTACACAAATTCTTTGAAAAATGATTAACATGAAGCTCTAAAATCTAAAATCTAAAGCTCTACCTATAAAACGATACCCTTAACACAAAACCTTCATCATTACAACCAAAAAAAATTGATATGAACCAGTTCTAAAAACCTACAAATCAAAGCAAAAACAAAAACATTTGATGCTCCTACATAACTAAGAACTCTCTTTACTCCTTATGTTAAAAATAAACTAAAATATTAGTTCATTTCTTTTCTACCATGTGGGCTTCACTCGATGAACTTGGGTTATATCACGTGCGTTCATGGCATACTAAAGAATCCCCCTATTTAAAAAAAATATTGCCCCAAACTCTTTTTTTGTCACCCCCTCCCAATACACAACTCGAATTAAAAGCCCCCATATTTTCACCAAATATTGAACTTTTTCATAGTCTGAATTAAAAACCCCCCTATTTTCATCGATAGATAATATATTGTACCCTCATTTTTTGGATATTAAACCTCCCAATATGAATGCACGTAATATAATATTGCCTAGCCAGTGAAGCCCCAATGCTTTCTACTCTTTGATTTGACAAATGAAGGGATGAGTGAATGAGAGATTTTAATAATGTCCACGAGGCCAAAGCAGCCTATGGGACACCGGAATAACACTTACACCCAAAAAAAAAGGGCACCAAAGCTTTAAACAATTTGTAGACTCCTCTTTAGACCTACCCTTCGATAGTGAATTTTGATCAGCAGGTTTGTTGTGTTGTCCAAATTTGTTTCCTCAAATAACTTGTTTAAATTTTCTATTTTAGAATGTCCTCGTACTTGTTGCGGATGCCATTGTATGTCGGACACTCCATGACAAAGTGTCACTCTCTCTCTCTACTACTCTTGTGTTGCAAAATAAGGATATTCTCTTTTCTTATTCTTACACAAGTATCATCCATCTACTTGTTTCACATCTCTCATGAGAGCTAGTTCTCAATTGAACTATCAACATTTTTACTCTCCATTTAATATTTACTCCTATTTAAGCTTTTTCCTCATGATCTTAAAAAAAAAAAAAAAAAAAATTTAAAATAACAACTATTAGATGAATATTGCACATGACCCCTAAATAGTAACGAACTCTATGCACTTTGATGTCGAGCCTTGGTTGGAAAGCCATATGATCATAAGCCACCAAAATGCCCAATTCAAAATAAACAATTGTTTATGCAGAGAGACATATGAGAACCCAAGCACTGTAACAAAGTCCGCCTTAATCACCAATAATCATTTTGTGACTCTGTCCTTTTGGAAGCAGAGCATGTCCCCTGCCACCACTGCCTCTGTAGCTTATCTGCAAATTGTTGCAGCCATTGTTACAGCATCCTCATATTAGTCTGAACTCGATAAACTGTCCTTCACGTCGGATCCGGCCCACATACCCTGCAAAATAAAGAATCTGTCGCAGAACACCATATTTTGTTCAAAAATTGTCCCCAAAACACTTTACCCCTACAAAAAGCCATGACTTATGATTTACATCAGCTGTAGCTGTTTTGTAGAAGTAATCAATTTCCATCTACAATGCCTTCCTGTTTGGCCGATTAAACGATTTTCATGGGAAAAACAGAAACTGCAAATAATCTTTTTAGCTGATAATGAAACCATTAGTCTAAGAACTGACATTGTAGAGCGTCTGTAGGCCCAATAGATTTTTCTGATGAGTTTAACTAAAGACTTGATGGAGTTTCTTGACAAACCTAAATCTGAACCCCGTTACTGAGAGTTCTTGCAGAGACAAAGCCTAAATCTGAACCGCGTTACTAAGAGTCGCGTGCAGAGAACAGAGATTCTATCTGCATCAATACTAATTGCTTTTAACAGATGCCAAAGCGTCTAAGTCTCTCAAGATTTGATGTTAGTGCTATCCTGACCTAAAGTATGCGTGGCCGAGCTGTCTCCCTGATTCACAAAATCGTCCGTAAGAATTATTAAAAAAGCCACCAGATCGTTATCAGAATAATGTGAGAATTTGTAAAAGGTAAGAAATAGCCGCCGAAAAAATATTTAGAAAAACAAACTTCTAAAAACCCTGTGTAACAAATGATACAAAATATTGCCTCTGTGATCAAAAGCGTTCGTTTTAAAGACTTGTTACCAAATTTTTTATCTCAAAAAATATTTTTCTATGATATTCAGAAAGTGTAAAAGCCTTACATCTCTTACACAAAAAAATAGATAGACAAAATGAAACAAAACCTGAATAGCCCTAGCCAAGGGTTTACAAAATAAATTCATCATATTGAGAAAGAGGCTTAAGATCCATACAAAAGCATAAGAAACTTGAGAAGATACATTTATTTTCTGAAAGGCTAAACAATAATCCGTGGACCAAAGAATATGTTCAATATCACACGCGCAGACCAAAAATGAAGAGCCATAGATAACAACAGAGATCTGATTAGAAAAATCCCTTTACACAAAAAAATAGATAGACAAAATGAAACAAAACCTGAATAGCCCTAGCCAAGGGTTTACAAAATAAATTCATCATATTGAGAAAGAGGCTTAAGATCCATACAAAAGCATAAGAAACTTGAGAAGATACATTTATTTTCTGAAAGGCTAAACAATAATCCGTGGACCAAAGAATATGTTCAATATCACACGCGCAGACCAAAAATGAAGAGCCATAGATAACAACAGAGATCTGATCAGAAAAATCCCTCAGTGAAAAAAGCAGGCAAAAAATGCAATGAGAGATCCAACAAAAACAGCTGCTAGAGAAGGCACCACCGCCATGTTAGCAGCACCTGTGATCAGAGATGGACTGGGCGCCTCTGCCTCCTCCGCACCAAATGCTGCTGAAATCAACACCATTATCATCATTACGGCCAAATTTAGGGCATAAGTGTTGCTGTGCGCTCCTCCAGCCATCTCCACCCCTTTTTATCAGAGATTGCAAAAGCCTAAAAACAAGAGCTGCCGCTTTCAGAACCTCCGGACCGAAATGTGGATATCAGACGAAAAAGTAACACGCTACGGTGTGAGCACTGGGAATGGATTGACAGGACCGAGAGAGGAAATGGATATTTATATACAGCTAACAGGCAATCAGAAAAACTACATTACAAATGAGGTACACATCTCTGCCGAAATTTTTGAAATCCAGTTGTTCCCCTGAAAAGCTGTTGTGGGGTAATGTTCCGTTGGAAGAGTGTGAGTGCTTGGTAATGTACAAGTGGCATAACCGGGTATATTATGTTCACATGGTTGTAAGATTGCTTTTCTTATAAGTTGGTGGCATAATTTAGATTTAATAAAATAAAGATGCTTAGGGAAGAGAGGATGGCGTCGTGAACATCTTAATTTCATATTTTTCAAAATTTTATGTGAAAGATTCAAATTATTTTCTTTTTTTTTTACAGCAGTTTATTTGGCAAGTCTTTTATTTATAATTAAGGTTTTAAGGTCACATTAACGAATATATGCCACATCAACATGTTTTGTTTTTTGTCAAGATGTCATAAAGGCCAACAAAAGGTGAGACTCATATTTGTGCATTAAGTCGTTTTTTTGGTGAGTTGAAGTGGCATTACATGATTTGTTGTTTTTTAGATCTAAAGAATACATTTCATTCAATTATGGGTAGTCATTGTGAACACTAACTACTTTAAAGTCGCAACTATTGGTACAATATTGTTAAAAATATTGGACATTAAATCAATGAGTGCTATAACAACTATTGGAATGTGCTCAACTAATGGGTCCACTATACCTTCACCATGCTCTCACCAAGAACTAATTCATTGTCCAATTTGATTTATTAAATAATAATTTTTAAATAACATGTTTTTTAATTAAGAGATTTATTTATTTACAACTCAAATTTAAATTTAAGATTGATTTTACATTTTTTGTGATTGTTATATACCAATTTAAGGTATAATTTTGTTTCTTTTATCTTTTGTGTGTTATTTAAACAAGAGGTCTTAATTCAGTCTAGTTCATCAAGTTATATAGATCCCCTATATTTCAAGAGTTGTCATTTACTACTGCATACATTATTATCTAGCTCATCTTGTATGTTTAAGAGTGATGTCTTATGTTATTTATCTAGTCTTTAAATGGGTATCCTTACATGTTTTGACACAATAGAAATAATTATCTATATACATCTAAATCTAATGCGAGAACTAGTTCTAATGCAAGGACATACTAAGAACATCAAGGTCAGTTAAAAGTGATGTCCTAAGATTTGCAATGATTGAATCCACGTGCCCATATCAAATCCATGACATAGATCAAATTTACACTAATGGGATTGAATTTGTAGTTATATAAGTGATAGAGATAAACATACAACATCCATTAGTTCTAAAATATTCATCTAATCCCCATGATTATATTTACAATATTGACAAACCAAATTTGACCATCTATCATAACGTTCTAGCCAAACATATTTTATTATTCAAATCAATTTTCAAACATTTAATTCATTTACAATTATAGGTTTTGACAACTCTTTAATATAAAAAAAGATGTTGAATACTTATTTATTTATTTATGCTAAATTTATGTAGAAAGGAGTTTATGCACTCTCTTTGAAGGTAGGGTTGTTTATTTTCTTTTTCACATAAAGTTTTGGAACAAACAATGGTAATGGACAAGAGATGGGTTTACCCACCTTTTCTTATTTCTTTATGCTAGGAGTGCACCATCCACTCCAGAAGTCCTTGCGAGTCCATTTTATAGGAGTGAAGAAGAATAAATGACACCCTACAATTATAATATTTATAAAAGGTATAATTTGTAAATCTAGATCAATCCTTAATTATTGAAGAAGTTGATAATGATAAGTTTAAATAGATAGATCTATAGGTTGAGACATAATTAAAGTGGTTTTATAATTTATAATTCTAGTTCAATCTTTAATTATTGAAGAAGATGATAATGATACATTTAAATAGGTATCTAAAAGGTTTCTACATAATTAAAGTGTTTATCTAGTGCATAGATATATGTTGACTTTCATTGCTCTGATTGGACTAAGTGTTGTGAGAAAAATGTAATAATTAAAAATGGTAGTAGATTAGTGAAATAGGGCATGTCATCCTCCATTGAACCTATCTCATCATGAATAATTTGAAGATGAAAAGCAATATTTTGATACTTTTGATGTTCTATATGCTCATAATAGGCATCATGGTTAAATTAGGCATTACTAGGAGTTAAGGTATTAGCTTCCTTGATGGAGAAGAAATTAAGGTTTGGATGGGGGATACACCAAGGGGTAAATATAAGTGAAAAGAGTGCAAGGACCAAGAAGACAAATGATATAGAAAATGGATAAGGTAGAGAAGAAAATGATAACATGATGGGTGTGGGGTTAGATGAAACGGTAAAGGGGAACAAAATGACAATAAAAGTGGGAAAGAAGGATTGAGAGTGTGGTTTAAGTTATAAATTGGAACTTGTTGGAAAAAGGGAAATGTAAGTAAGATAAGAAAATTGTGAAGAGGGTGTGTAGAAAGTGGCATAATAAGAAGGGGTGTTTGATATTAGAAAGGGAAACATAGTAGCATAGGAAAGAAAGACGTATATGATTAAGATAGAGAATATGTGAGAGAAAAAGAAGTGTTTGTGAGATTAAGTAATGAGGAAGGAAAGAAATAGAAGGAGGCTATAAATATATGAATGGGGGAAGTTTGATGGTAATAAATGTTCAATAATATGGAAGTGTAAGTACATCCATTGATTAGGCAAGAAGTATGGAACATAGCGGTGCAAATTTTTTCTACGTAGTCTAGGGTTTCCCTAACCTATGATTTCTCTATTTGTTTATTGTGTTGACGTGTGTGGAAGCTCCAGGAGGATTGGTGTGTGGTTGGTGCATGGGAGTGAGGGTGCAATTTGCAGGTGTAGGGGCGTGAGCAAGGGCCTGAGGTCCTTGGTTGTGTCGAATATTTTTACAACAAAGTGTGTGCAGTGATTGCGAGAGTTTCTAGTGGGTGTGGCTAAGAGTTGGTTATGTTGGAGTGGGTATTATTTGGTGCCTACGGGAATTCGTGAGCGTTTTCTCTTGTTTGCAGGGCTTGGGCAGCGAGTTTGGTCATGGCAGAGAGAGGAAAGATCTATCTTTAGTGGGATTGTACAATGTGTTTCCTTGTGTTGGGTTTTATTTAGAGGGCTTTTTTGTTTTTCCTTTATTCTTTTTTTCTTTGCTTTTGCAAGTGTCGAGTTTGTCTTTGAGGCTAAAGTGTCTCAAATGGCATCTTTCCAAGAAGCAGTGATAACTGAATACTCGACATCTACCTAGCCCCTATGATGCACCAACATCCTATGCATTCAATACATGTTACACATCTTATGCATACAATGCATGTTACACATCCTATGCATACAATGCATGTTACACATCCTATGCATACAATACATGTTACATATACATATAACTGCATGCCAGTGCATCCTAGGGGTTGGGAAGATGTTGTCGTCTTCTTCTATGTGTGTGGGTTCATTTAAATAAAATCTTATGCATGTCGAGACCTCACCTTTGGCGGGAGGGGTTCAGTTTCTGAAGTTATGGGTGTTTGGAAGGGTCCTAAGATAGACCGCTATTAGTTATTCAGTCAGATTCTATTGTTCAAGATGTGTCTTGTTTGACAAATCGCGCACTAATATGTAAATTCATGGGCATGAAGGATTCGCTCCCCTTTATCAAGTCATGGGTTCAAATAACATGGAATCTAGAAGGCAATATTAAGGTGATGCTAGCAAGGAACAATTTTTGTATGGTAGTCTTTTCATGCATGGAATATTGTAACAAAACATTTGAAGGTGGTCTCTATTCTTACAACCAAGTGAGGTTGTTCATCAAACCTTGGCATGTAAGGTTTAATCTAGTAGAGGAATTTCCTTCAAGAGTCCTTGTTTGGGTCTAGCTTCCTCGTATACTTTTGACTGGAGGAATGGCATTATCCATATGATTGGATTGTTGTTTGGTAAATCGGTCAACCTTTCACAACAAACAATGGACAAAAAGGTGATCATCTATGCTCGTGTTTGCATTGAGTTAGACTTAAATAAGCCTTTTGAAAGATTTTATGAAAATTTGGTTTGGTTCTTCATCTTGGATACAATGGCTAGATTATGAAGCTCTCTCGTTTAGGTGTAGAAGTTGTCATGAGTACAGACACCTGTAAAGAAAATGTCCAAAAGATGCTTCTGTAAGGGTTGCGACAAATGTGCCTCCCCAACAACCTTCCAAGGTTGATAAAGGGAAAGCTCCTATGTCAGATGGCGATGCGGAAAAAGAATAATTTATTCTAGTAAATCCTTGCAACAAAGGTAGAGGTCAAAATAGATCTTGTAGGGATAGGCAAATGAAAAGAGGTTTTCAACCATTTCGAAGTGATAGAGGATTTTGAGCAATAGGATGGGGATCCTCAAGGCATACATGTGACCTTTGAAGGGGAAAATCTTGAACTCCCAATGGATCCTCCCCTTTACAACATTGATTGAAAACAAACACTCAAATGATAATGGACCAAGTTCAGAATGGTTAGAGGGTTATGCAACTAGAAAGTAAAGAGGAGATGGGAGTAGAATCGGCCTTGGAATCTATGGAATAACATCTGTGTTTGAGCGAGAAGGCTTCATGAAAAGGAAACAAAAATTTTCCAACCTTGGGGATCTAGCAAAAGATAATAAAAAAGGGAACCCTTCAGAAATCACTTAAGGTTGGGAGAAAGAAAGATCAGGAGAAGTTAGAAGTCATGGGGGAGAATCTAGTGGAGTCGGGGACGATCAAGCCTATTGACTTAAACTTCTCCAATATTCACAAATGATTATTCTTTCATGGAATGCAAGGGAGATGAATAACATCCCAAGATAAAAAGATATTCAGGATTATGCATTCACCTCATATTGTGTTTATATAGGGTTCAAAGATGTTGGTTGATGGTAATTTCAAGATAGCTTCTAAATTATGGTGGAAAGGTTAATGTTAGTGTATTGGTGCCTAGGGCAATGTTAGTGGCCTTGTTTGTTTATAGGATCCATGCAAGATCTCTCCTATTTGGTGGCTTTCTGGCAGAAATTCGATGTCAGTAATGGCCTCTTGTCTTGATTTAGGAGAAGTGTGTTTATTCTCCTAGAATATGTATGCTCCAACTGATGTTGAAAAATAATTACTAGTCATTATTGTCTTGATTTAGGAGAAATGTATGTATTCTCTTATAATCCTTGGATCCTTGTTGGAGATCTCAATGCAATTACTAGTCTAGAGGAAAAGAGAGGTGAGGTAAGTAGATTGGATTCCTCTTCACAAGGGCTACAAGATAATATCCTCCTCTTGAATTTAATTAATATAAAACCCTCCAATGGGATGTATACCTAGAGCAACAAAAGATGTGGGAAATACTCTATCTCAGAAAGAGTGGATAGATTCTTGGTTTCCAAATTTTGGGTCAGAAACAACAAGAATATATATTGTAAAATTCTAGATTAGAAAGATTCAAACAATTGGCTAATCAAGTTGACTGCTTCTTTGGTTGGCACCTCAAAGCGAACTTCCTTTAAAATTTAACTTATGTGGTCAAGGGAAACTTCATTGTATGACCTTATTAGTATCTGGTGGAGAGGAGGAAAACCTGAGTATGGCACTGCAATGTATACTTTTGTGAAAAGATTGCAGTTTGTTAAATATCAACTCAAAAAAAGGAACAAACTTCTCTTTGGAAATATTTTTATGGCCAAGGTTGCAGCTCAAAGTGGGTTGGACTCTATTACTAGACATAAAAAAGATTTCGATCCTTTGAAAGAGTCCCTTAAGGAGGACACTTTTGCTTTTAAAGAGCTCAATGAATGGAAATTGAGGGAAGAAATTTACAAGAAGCAAAAATCTCAGGTTGATTGGCTTCAAGAGGGGGACAAGAAAACAACTTTTTTCTTTAACGTGGTGAAGGCTAGAAGAAATGAAAATATGTTCTTGTCCCTCAGATCATTTATTGGTCACCAACTTCTCTCTCTTCATAATATCTCTTTAGAAGCCATTCAATTCTATTGTAATATTTTCAAGGAAGATTCTTTGTTGGCTATTGATCAAGAGAATCAAGTTTTGCAATGTATCCCTCAAGTCATCTTGAATGAAATGAATGAGATGCTTATCAACCCAATATATTTAGATGAACTAGAAAGAACCATATTTCATATGAAAAAAGGGAAAGCTCTAGGCCCATATCGCTTCCCAATCGAGTTCTTCCAAGTGTTTTGGGAGATTATAAAATTAATTTTGTGGGAGGTGGTGTTGGAGTCTCAGAATGACAAATAGATGTTAAGATCTTTGAATGCCACTTTTCTTGTTCTCATTCCAAAGCATGAGGGGGCTAACAATTTGGACTTGTTTAGGCCAATTGCTTTGTGTAATGTTGTTTACAAGATTATTTCAAAGATAATTGTAGAAAGACTTAAGTTATGCATCAACATGGTTATTTATGAAGAATAAGGATGTTTTGTGGCAATTAGACAAATCTTGGAAGGTGTTATTATAGATTTTGAGGCCATACATTCTATGTCGACTTTTCAAGTAAAAGCTATGTTCAATAAAACTAGATATGACCAAAGCTTATATATCATGTTAAATGGTCTTTTTTTTTCTGAAAAGTTCTTATAGCCTTTGGCTTTGGAGCAGATTGGGTTAGATGGGCGATGAGTTGTGCCATGTTTGTTTCCTACTCAGTTCTAATTAATAGTGAGCCTTCTGATTTGTTTATTGCTTCGAGAGGCCTGAGGCATGGAGATCCTCTCTCCCATTACCTTTTCATTATAATGGCTGAAGGTTTGGGGAGGTTTCTAAAATTCCATGTGAATCAAGGGATCATTCATGGATGGAGTTGGGATAACAACTTGGCTTCGCACACTCACCTATAGTTTGTCAATACACTCCCTTGCTAGGAGTGGCCAAAATTTGCAAAGTTTTGAGCTTCAAATGGGCTTTGGACATTTATCTCACTGCCTTAGGTCAAAAAATTAATGAATACAAGTCCTATGTCTACTTCTATAATATTCATCCTCTTATTCAAACCAAGATAGCTCACATTCTCTAATTTTGGATCAGGTCTCTTCCTTGTTTGTATTTGGGCATTCCTCTTTGTTGGCCCTTTACCTAGAGAGACTTGGTAGAATGTTTTAGATAAATTTTGTGGAAAAGTTAATCATTGGACTTCTAGGTGGTCATCCTTTGCAAGTAGAGTGTTACTTTTGTAAAGCAATGGTTTAGGCCCTTCCCATTTCTAGATGTATGGTGCAGATAGCTCCTCCAAGTTTCACCAAGGACTTGGACTCTTTGTCAAGGCATTTTTTGTGGGTAGGTTCTTTGGAGGCATCAAAATGGAGTTTGGTTGAGAGGGAATCTATTTGTAGGCCAAGGCAGGAAGGAGGACACAGATTGAGACAAGCTTCCCTCATAGGTCAAGCCTTGGTTGCTAAACTCTATTGGAGATGGTGCACTTGTCAGGATCAAGCCTGGACAAAGATCCTTTCTTCTAAATATGTGAGAGGGATTGAAAGCATTGATATTCCTAGAATGAGCTTGGAAGGTAAAGGATCTCTGATTTGGGATACTCTAAAAAAGGGATCCAACTTGATTAAGCAAGTTTTGTTATGGGTTTGTAATAAGGGATTGGAAGCTTTGTTTTGGTATGACTCATGGGATGGTTATCCCCTTATTATTTTAGAGTACCCGCATCTTTAGGGCCTTACACAATGATTCATATTGGTGGTTTGATCTAGAGTGGAGAAATTTAAAGGTGTCCAAAGAGTGGGACAATTTGAGGTGTGGAGGTGGAAGGGGCTTTCAAAGTGGGCCACAGGGGGGTTTTGTTGAGGCTTGTGACGAACTTTCCTAGATCTTGGCAAGGAGAGTTTGTATCTCTTTGAGAGGTTGAAACACTTTGGCTTAGAGTCCCAATCCTAAAGGGGAGTATTCAATATCCTTTAGACATCAAGCCTTGGATAGGAGGAAGTATGGGGGAGAAGAAATCCTATGGTGGAAAAATGTGTGGAATAAGTTAGTCTGGCCTAAATGCAATTTCTTCCTTTGGTTGCCTACACACAATAGATGCCTCACCTAGGACAATTTGTGCAAGTGAGGGTTTCAAGGCCCTTCTAGATACGTCTTATGTGGTAACAATGAAGAATACTCTTCTCATTTATTTTTCCAGTGTCCCTTCTCTAAGGATTTATGGCATCGTTGGTGGATTATCTGGAAGGAAGCTTGTTTACATGCTTCTTCTTTTGTTGAATTCTGGAGGAATATGGGAAGGTCTCCATCTAAGGCTCTATTTCTTAGGGCGGTTTGGTACATTGGCCCCTCATGTATCTTCTAGCAAGTGTGACTTAAGTGGAATTGCAAAATCTTTTAGGGTAAGAATATGGGGGTCCTTCGGTTGTGGAGGAGAATCCTTGGCATGATTCAGTAAACTATTCTGGCTAAGTGTGAGGTGTTTATTCCTAAAGAGCTTAGATAAGTTGTTATGATGCAAGGGCTTGGTATTTGGAGAAATAGGTTGGGGCCTCCTTGGAGAAGGGGTAAGCCTGTTAAGAAAAACCAAAGATGGTAAGTGGTCTCCACCTCCTGATGACGTGCTCAAGATCAATGCATATTGGTTTTCTCGAGGAAATCCTGGACATGTTGGGATTGGAGGAGTGGGAAGAGATAGTTCTAGCAAGGTCCTTTTCTTATTTTCCATCTACAATGAGTAGATGACTAACAATCTTATGGAGCCTCTTGCTCTCTTGTACGCTTTCACAATGTTAATTGGATACAGTTTCTTTAACCCACGCCCCTCAGGAGTGGAATGGTGTTGTTGATTGTTTGGCCAAATGGGCTTCTAAGCAGGTGGGTGAGTGGAATATCAAAGATTAGGAGCATCTCCCTCTTGAATGCTCTAGTAAATTACAGAAATTGATTCATGAGGACATGAAAGGATAACAGGGTTGGTTTGGTTGGCTTTCTTGGGATATTTGTCCCCTTTCCTTGCCTGAGATGGTTGTTGGATTTGTGGCCCTTAATGGGGCTTATGCCCTTTGGATGTATTGATCGTTGCTTGATTGAATAAATTTTTACCCCTTCGATTCAAAAATAATTAAATTTACATCCATTTCACTTAAATGTAATGAAAATAGATAGCATCTGAGTGTCCAACTATGTCTTATTTAATGTATTTTTTGGAGTTTTTATTATACTTGGCATCAAATTTTGATTTTCCTTTTCAATATAATAATAAATTTTCAAATCTATGCTAAACATGATTAAACACTAAGAGTTGAGGATTAAAAAAAGATAAGAAATCATACTCAAAAAAGGGATATGGATAAAATGTGCGTTTTCAATTTAAATGTAAATCAGGGGGTGTTAAAAGGTTGAAGAAGAGGTGGAGAGGTGTTTTGGATGTGTATAATATTTTTTGAAAATTGTATTAGATGCTTATGACTTGACATATTTGTTTGTGACCAAGGGTGATATTGACCCTTTAGAGTGATGTCTATGGAGAGCTTGCAAGATTCTTTAGGTGCTTTTGTCTAACATGGGCATTGATGATCTCCTTTAGATTCTTATGTGCTTATTTCATGTACTTCTTCACATTTTAGGAATCACTTGCCTAATTTTTCCCTTTTACAAAATATTCATCTCAAGTTTATCCATTTGGGTTTGTCTACATGTGTGTGTGTGTGTGTGTGTGTGTGTGTGTGTGTGTGTGTGTGAGTGAGAGAGAGAGAGAGAGAGAGCATTTCATGTCAATAATCTAAAGATATCACATGTCCATGGGGAACTATGCTTGAGGTAGCATATCATTTGCTTATAGACTCAAGAATTCACCTTTAAGAATTGTTTCCCTTACTTATTGCACACTAAAATTTAATTACTAGTAATAGAAGCATATAACAAGAAGGCGCAAAGGCTGAATCCTAATTTATTACAATGGTCTTACAAAAAAAATATGGATTACTTTTAAAGTAAAATATCCTTACAACATTCGGAGGGCAGTATTGATCGGGTGGCATTGATCGGGTCTCGGGTTGCTACCATCTTGAAGCTTTTATAATATGGTGTGCGAAGTAGCTTTGTGTATTTAGGGAGTTTTTTCAGTTAGTTGGACTATGCTTGTAATATCTTTTCATATATAATATAGAGAGCTATCCCATCAAAGATAGTACTTGATTTTATATATATATCCTTACAACAAAATCCAAAAAACACTTTTATAAATGAAATATCTTAAAAAAAAAATTCCAAGAAAACATATTCATATTTATGTTAGAACAAAATAAAAGCTTTTACAATTCCTTAGAATGGAACAAACCTCCTAAATTTGATTCATGATTATACAGTCAATCCATTCGAAATTTAATAAACTAAAACCTAAAGCTTCAGCTTTAAACAATACCATTAAACAGAGAGCCGGGATGTTATTACAACAAGAAAAAATGATATGAACCAACAAAAAACTTACAACACAGCAAAAAAACATGTTTGATACAGGCATATCAAGGATGCTCCTATATAACTTTGAACCCTCTTACTGCTTATCAAACTTCAGTTGTGCTTATTAGCTCATTTTGTGACTCTGCCCCTTTTGGAAGCAGAGCATGTCCCCTGCCACCACTGCCTCTGTAGCTTCTCTGCAAATTGTTGCAGGCATTGTTACCGACTCCTCATATTAGTCTGAACTCATTAAACTGTCCTTCACGTCGGGTCCGGCCCACAAACCCTGCAAAATAAAGAATTTGTTGCATGACACAATATTTTGTTCAAAAACCGTCCCCAAAACACTTTTGAGTTACTCCCCTACAAAAAGCCATGACTTATGATTTACATCAGCTGTAGCTGTTTTGTAGAAGTAATCAATTTCCACCTACAATGCCTTCTGTTTGGCCGATTAAACAATTTTCATGGGAAAACCAGAAACTGCAAAGAATCTTTTAAGCTGATAATGAAACCATTAATCTATGAACTGACATTGTAGAGCGTTTGTAGGCCTAATAGATTTTTCTGATTAGTTTAACTGAAGACTTAATGGAGTTTCTTGACAAACCTAAATCTGAACCCCGTTACTGAGAGTTCTTGCAGAGACAGAGCCTAAATCTGAACTGCGTTACTAAGAGTCGCGTACAGATAATAGATTTTCTATCTGCATCAATACTAATTGCTTTTAACAGATGCCAAAGCGTCTACGCCTCTCAAGAATTGATGTTAGTGCTATCCTAACCTAAAGTATGCGTGGCCGAGCTGTCTATCTGATTCACAAAATCGTCCGTAAGAATTATTAAAAAAGCCACCAGATCGTTATCAGAATAATGTGGGAATTTGTAAAAGGTAAGAAATAGCCGCCGAAAAAATATTTAGAAAAACGAACTTCTAAAAACCTAACAAATGATAAAAAATATTGCCTCTGTGATCAAAAGCGTTCGATTTAAAGACTTGTTACCAAATATTTTATCTCAAAAAACATTTTTCTATGATATTCAGAAAGTGTAAAAGCCTTGCATCTCTTACACAAAAAAATAGATAGACAAAATGAAACAAAACCTGGATAGCCCTAGCCAAGGGTTTACAAAATAAATTCATCATATTGAGAAAGATGCTCAAGATCCATACAAAAGCATAAGAAACTTGAGAAGATACATTTATTTTCTGAGACGCTAAACAATAATCCGTGGACCAAAGAATATGTTCAATATCACACGCGCAGACCAAAAATGACAAGCCATAGATAACAACAGAGATCTGATTAGAAAAATCCCTCAGTGGAAAAAGCAGGCAAAAAATGCCATAAGAGATCCAACAAAAACAGCTGCTAGAGAAGACACCACCGCCATGTTAGCAGCACCTGTGATCAGAGATGGACTGGGCGCCTCTGCCTCCTCCGCACCAAATACTGCTGAAATCATCACCATTATCATCATTACGGCCAAATTTAGGGCATAAGTGTTGCTGTGCGCTCCTCCAGCCATCTCCACGCCCTTTTTATCAAAGATCGCAAAAGCCTAAAAACAAGATCTGCAGCTTTCAGAACCCCCGAACTGAAATGTGGATGTCAGATGAAAAAGTAACACGCTATGGTGTGAGCACTGGGAATGGATTGACATGAGCGAGAGAGGAAATGCATATTTATATACATCTAACAGGCAATGAGAAAAACTGCATTACAAATGAGGTACACATCTCTGCCGAAATTTGTGAGATCCAGTTGTTCCCCTGAAAAGCTGTTGTGGGGTAATGTTCCGTTGGAAGAGTGTGAGTGCTTGGTACTGTACAAGTGGCATAACCGGGTATATTATGTTTACATGGTTGTATGATTGCTTTTCTTATAATTTGGAGGTATGATTTAGATTTTACAAGAGACGCATGGAGAAGATGAAAGTAAAGAGAAGAAATAACTAAAATAAATTTTAAAATTAAATATAAATTGAAAATTGAAATATAATAAACTAAATGTAAATTCAAAATATATCAAAATCTAAATATTTAAAAAGTTTAATAATAAATAATAAATTTGTTTAGTTGATAAATAATTAAATAAAAAAGGAAGTAAATTATGTTATTTATCTTGACTATAGTTACAATGTAAATCTAAATTGGAAATAATGAACAAGGTTAGGGTTATTATTTATTTATTTTTTTAAATTTCTTAATAGCCATAATAAATATATATTTTTATCAATGTTAAAATTGTTTGATATTAATTATATTTTTTATAAATGCTTTTATTTATACTTAAATTATATTAAACTTAAAAATAATACTATTTTTATTTTTTATTAACTTAATAAATGTATTAAATACGAAAGTTACTATTATATATTAATAATTTTAATAATTATTTTTAATAACATTTATATTTATATTTTGATTTTGTTTTCTATTTTAATTTTTAAGTATTTCTAATTATTTATATCAATTCTAAATTTTTATTTTTAAATACAAAGTCAAAATATAATTATTTTATAATAATTTAAATTCTAATAAAAATTATGAATTTAATAAAATTGATATAAATAATAAAAAATCCCGAGCAAGTGAAAAGAACTCTAAAAACTCCGTGAAATGGGGCATGAATGCATAAATATCCAGACAGGAACTAATAATAACAATAAAACAATACTTCAAAAGGCAAGAAAATCTATTTAGACCAAGATTGTGACATTCCACAAATCAAATCTTAAAAAAAAGATTTAGTACCTACTTTATTAAAGACATGATGGTTTCCCATCGTTCAAAATTAAATGTCGTTGTGAGGTAATTAATTTTAGATTAAAAGCTACTCATTATTATTATCATTCCGTCATAAATCTGGCGATCTGGTGACAATTCCATCATCGTACTCTACAAAATGAGGAGGGCAGCGTGTGTAACACATAAATAAATTCTGGAAACGCGTGCAGTGATATAATTACTTTAACAGTAAGTGATGTCATAGTAATAATTATAGGAAAATTTTGTATTTTTTTTATAGAAATTAAATTTTATGTCTACTAAAATTAATGTAGACCAATCAGATGAGAAATAAATCATGTTTTAAAATATTTTTTGTTAAAAATTGTGCATGTCTACTTTTGCAAAAACAAAAAATTATTTTAGTTTGAAAAATTTTAAATACTGATTGGTTGTTAAGTACAATAACTAATAACTATTTAACACCATGGTGGCTTGGAGGAACTAATAATATAAAGATGCTCAGGGAAGAGAGGATGGATTGAGCATCTTAATTTCACATTTCTTTTAAATTTTAGGTGTAAGATTCAAATGATTTTTATTTTTTTACATCAGTTTATTTGGTAAGTCTTTTATTTATAACTAAGGTTTTAAGGTCACATCAACGAATATGATGTCATATCAATATGTTTTGTTTTTTGTCAAGATGTCCAAAGGCCAGCAAAAGGTGAGACCCATATTTGTGCATTAGGACATGTTTTTTTGGTGCGTTGAAGTGGCATCACATGATTTGTTGTTTTTTAGATCTAAAGAATACATTTCATTCAATTATAGGTAGTCATTGTGAACACTAACTACTTTAAAGTCGCAACTATTGGTACAATATTGTTAAAAATATTGGAAATTAAATCAATGTGCGCTATAACAACTATTGGAATGTGCTCAACTAATGGGTCCATTATACCTTCACCATGCTCTCAGCAAGGACTAATTCATTTTCCATTTTGATTTATTAAATAATTATTTATAAATAACATGTTTTTTAATTAAGAGATTTATTCATTTTTAACTCAAGTTTAAATATAAGATTAATTTTACATTTTTTGTGATTGTTATATACCAATTTAAGGTGTATTTCTTTTCTTTGATGTTTTGTGTTATATTTAAAAAAGTAGTCTTAATTCAGTTTAGTTCATCAAGATATATAGATCCCCTGTATTTGAAGAGTTACCATTTAGTACTGCATACATTATTATCTAGCTCATCTTGTATGTTTAAGAGTGATGTCCTTTGTTATTTATCTAGTCTTTAAATGGGTATCCTTACATGTTTTGACCCAAAAGAAATAATTATCTATATACATCTAAATCTAATTCGAGAACTAGTTCTCATGCAAGGACATACTAAGAACATCAAGGTCAATTAAAAGTGATGTCCTAAGATTTGCAACGATTGAATCCACGTGCCCATATCAAATCCACGACAAAGATCAAATTTACACTTATGGGATTGAATTTGTAGTTATATAAGTGATAGAGATAAACATACAACATTTATTAGTTCTAAAATATTCATCTAATCCCAGCGATTATTTTTACAATATTGACAAACCAAATTTGACCATCTATCATAAATTTCTAGCCAAACATATTTTATTATTCAATTCAATTTTCAAACATTTTATTCATTTACAATTATAGGTTTTGACAACTCTTTAATATAAAAAGAGATGTTAAATACTTATTTATTTATTTATGCTAAATTTATGTAGAAAGGAGTTTATGCACTTTCTTTGAAGGTAGGATTGTTTATTTTCTTTTTCACATAAATTTTTGGAACAAACAATGGTAATGGACAAGAGATGGGTTTACCCACCTTTTCTTATCTATTTATGCTAGAAGTGCACCATCCACTCGTAGAAGTCCTTACCAATCCATTTTGTAGGAGTGAAGAAGAATAAATGTCACCCTATAATTATAATATTTATAAAAGGTATAATTTGTAAACCTAGATCAATCCTTAATTATTGAAGAAGTTGATAATGATAAATTTAAATAGATAGATCTATAGGTTGAGACATAATTAAAGTGATTTTATAATTTATAATTCTAGTTCAATCTTTAATTATTGAAGAAAATGATAATGATACATTTAAATAGGTATCCAAAAGGTTTCTACATAATTAAAGTGTTAACCTAGGTCATAGATATATGTTGACTTTGATTGCTCTGATTGGACTAAGTGTTCTGAGAAAAACGTAAAAAATAAAAATGGTAGTAGATTAGTGAAAGAGGGCATGTCATCCTCCATTGAACCTATCTCATCATGAATAATTTGAAGATGAAAAGCAATATTTTGATGCTTTTGATGTTCTATATGCTTATAATAGGCATCATGGTTAAATTGGGCATTATTAGGAGTTAAGGTATTAGCTTCCCTAATGGAGGAGAAATTAGGGATAAACATGTTAAGGTTTGGATGGGGGATACACCAAGGGGTAAATATAAGTGAAAAGATTGCAAGGACCAAGAAGACAAATGATATAGAAAATGGATAAGGTAGAGAAGAAAATGATAACATGATGGGTGTGGGGTGAGCTGAAACGGTAAAGGGGAACAAAATGACAATAAAAGTGGGAAAGAAGGATTGATAGTGTGATTTAAGTTATAAATTAGAACTTGTTGGAAAAGGGCAATTTAAGTAAGATAAGAAAATTGTGAAGAGGGTGTGTAGAAAGTGGCATAATAAGAAGGGGTGTTTGATATTAGAAAGGGAAACATAGTAGCAAAGGAAAGAAAGACATATATGGTTAAGATAGAGAATATGTGAGAGAAAAAGAAGTGTTCGTGAGATTAAGTAATGAGGAAGGAAAGAAATAGGAGGCTATATATATATATGAATGGGGGAAGTTTGATGGTTTTAAATGTTCAATAATATGGAAGTGTAAGTACATCCATTGACTAGGCAAGAAGTATGGAATAGAGTTGTGCAATTTTTTTCTACGTAGGCTAGGGTTTCCCTAACCTATGATTTCTCTATTTGGTTGTTGTGTTGACGTGTGCAAGAGCTCCATGAGGACTGGTGTATGGTTGGTGCCTGGTGGTGAGGGTGCAATTTGCAGGTGTAGGGTGTGAGCTAGGGCCTGAGGTTCTTGGTTGTGTCTAATATTTTCACAACAAACTATGTGAAGTGACTACAAGAAGTCCTGGTGGGTGTGGCTAAGAGTTGGTTATGTTGGAGTGGGTGTTGTTTGGTGCCTAGAGGATTTGGCAGACATTTTCTCTTTTTTGTCGGGCTTGGGCAAGGTGTTTGGTCATGGTGGAGAGAGGAAAGATCTATCTTTAGTGGGATTGTACAATGCTTGCCCTGTATTGGGTTTTATTTAGAGGGCTTTTTCATTTTTCCTCTTTTCTTTTTATCTTTTCTTTTGCAGGTGTCGAGTTTATCTTTGAGGCTAAAGTGTCTCAAATGGTATCTTTCCAAGAAGTAGTGATAAATGGATACTCAAAGTTTACCCAACCCTTATGATGCACCGACATCCTATGCATTCAATACATGTTACACATCCTATACATACAGTACATGTTACACATCCTATGCATACAATACATGTTACATATACATATAACTGCATGTCGGTGCATCGTAGGGGTTGGGTAGATGTTGTCTTCTTCTTCTATGAGTGTGGGTCCATTTAAATAAAATGTTATGCATGTCGAGAACTCACCTTTGGTGGGAGGGGTTCAGTTTCTGAAGTTAATGGGTGTTTGGAATGGTCCTAAGATAGACCTCTATTAGTTATTCAGTCTGATTTTATTGCTCAGGATGTGTCTTGTTTGAAAAATCACACACTGATATGTAAATTCATGGGCATGTAGGCTTCACTCCCCTTTTTCAAGTCATGGGTTCAAATAACATGGAATCTAGAAGGCAATATTAAGGTGATGCTAGCAAGGAACAATTTTTGTATGGTAGTCTTTTCATGCATGGCAGATTGTAACAAAGCATTTGAAGGTGGTCTCTATTTTTACAACCAAGTGAGGTTATTCATCAAACCTTGGCATGTAAGGTTTAATCTAGTAGAGGAATTTCTTTCAAGAGTCCTCGTTTGGGTCTAGCTTCCTCGTCTACTTTTGGCTAGAGGAATGGCATTATCCATATGATTACACTGTTGTTTGGTAAATGGATCAACCTTTCACAACAAACAATTGACAAAAAGGTGATCACCTATGCTCGTGTTTGCATTGAGATAGACTTAAATAAGCCTGTTGACGGATTTTATGAAAATTTGGTTTGGTTCTTCATCTTGGACACAACAGCTAGATTATGAAGCTCTCTCGTTTAGGTGTAGAAGTTGTCACGAGTACAAATACATGTAAGGAAAATGTCCAAAAGATACTTCTGTAAGGGTTGCGATAAATGTGCCTCCCCAACAACCTTCTAAGGTTGATAAAGGGAAAGCTCCTATGTCAGATGGGGATGCGGATAAAGACTAATTTATTCTAGTAAATCCTTGCAACAAAGGTAGAGGTCAAAATAGATCTTGTAGGGATAGGCAAACAAAAAGAGGTTTTTAACTGTTTCGAGGTGCTAAAGGATTTTGAGCAATAGGATGGGGTTCCTCAAGGCATGCAGGTGACCTTTGAAGGGGAAAATCTTGAACTCCCAATAGATCCTCCCTTTAATAACATTGATCAGACAGACACTCAAATGATCATGAACCAAGTTTAGAATGGTTAGAGGGTTACGGAGCTAGAAAGTAAAGTGGAGACGGGAATAGACTCGGCCTTGGAATCTATGAAATAACATCCGAGTTTGAGCAAGAAAGCTTCATGAAAAGGCAACACAAATTTTCCAACCTTGGGATTCTAGCAAAAGATAATAAAAAAGGGAGCCCTTCAGAAATCACTTAAGGTTGGGAGAAAGAAATATCAGGAGAAGTTGAAAGTCATGGGGGAGAATCTAGTGGAGTCAGGGACAATCAAGCCTATTGACTTACACTTCTCCAATATTCTCAAATGATTATCCTTTCATGGAATGCAAGGGGATTGAAGAACATCCCAAGATAAAAAGATATTTGAGATTTGATTAAAATGCATTCACCTCATATTATGTTTATATAGGATTCAAAGATGTCGGTTGATGGTAATTCTAAGATAGCTTCTAAATTGTGGTGGAGAGGTTAATGTCAGTGTATTGGTTCCTAGGGAAGTGTTAGTGGCCTTGTTTGTTTATAGGATCCATGCAAGATCTCTCCTATTTGGTGGCTTTCTGGCAGAAATTCGATGTCAGTAATGGCCTCTTGTCTTGATTTAGGAGAAGTCTGTTTATTCTTTTAAAATATGTATGCTCCAACTGATGTTGAAAAATAATTACTAGTCATTATTGTCTTGATTTAGGAGAAGTGTATTTATTCTCTTATAATCCTTGGATCCTTGTTGGAGATATCAATGCAATTACTAGTCTAGAGGAAAAGAGAGGTGTGGTAAGTAGATTGGATCCTTCTTCACAGGAGCTACACGATAATATACTCCTCTTGAATTTGATTGATATAAAACCGTCCAATGGGATGTATACCTAGAGCAACAAAAGATGTGGGAAATACTCTATCTCAAAAGGACTGGATAGAATCTTGGTTTCCAACTTTTGGGTCGAAAAGAACAAGAATACATATTGTAAAATTTTGGATTAGAGAGATTCAAAGCATTGGCTAATCAAGTTGACTACTTCTTTGGTTGGCGCCTCAAAGCGAACTTCCTTTTAAATTTAGCTTATGTGGTCAAGGGAGACTTCATTGCATGACCTTATTAGTATCTGGTAGAGAGGAGGAAAACCTGAGTATGGCACAACAATGTATACTTTTATGAAAAGATTGCAGTTTATTAAATATCAGCTCAAAAAGTGGAACAAACTTCACTTTCGAAATATTTTTATGGCCAAGGTTGCAACTCAAAGCAGGTTGGACTTTATTACGAGACATAACAAAGATTTCAATCCTTTGAAAGAGTCCCTTAAGGAGGACACTTTTTTAAAGAGCTCAATGAATGGAAGTTGAGGGAAGAAATTTACAAGAAGCAAAAATCTCAGGTTGATTGGCTTCAGGAGGGGGACAAGAATACAACTTTTTTCTTTAACTCAGTGAAGGCTAGAAGAAATGAAAATATGATCTTGTCCCTCAAATCATCTATAGGTGACCAACTTCACTCTCTTCATGATATCTCTTTAGAAGCCATTAGATTCTATTGTAATATTTTCAAGGAAGATTCTTCATCAGCTGTTGATCAAGAGAATCAAGTTTTGCGATGTATCCCTCAAGCCATCCCTAATGAAATGAATGAGATGCTTATCAACCCAATATCTTTAGATGAACTAGAAAGAACCATATTTCATATGAAGAAAGGGAAAGATCTAGGCCCGGATCGCTTCTCAATCGAGTTCTTCCAAGTGTTTTGGGAGATTATAAAATTAAATTTCTGGGAGGTGGTGTTGGAGTCTTAGAATGACAAATAGATATTAAGATCTTTGAATGCCACTTTTTTTGTTCTCATTCCAAAGCGTGAGGGGGCTAACAATTTGGACTTGTTTATCCCAATTGCTTTGTGTAATGTTGTTTACAAGATTATTTCAAAGATAATTACAGAAAGGCTTAAGTTGTGCATCAACATGGTCATTTCTGAAGAAAAGGGATGTTTTGTGACAATTAGACAAATCTTGGATGGTGTTATTTTAGATTTTGAGGCCATACATTCTATGTAGACTTTTAAAGTAAAAGCATTCATAAAACTAGATATGGCCAAATCTTATTGTAGCATAGGAATTCGGAAATCATCACAAACAATATAAACATTAACCATTAGCTCAATCACGAAAGCTCAAATTGCAATGATCTATCCTAACACACTCAATAGAGACATGAAAATGAAACATTCAAAACTAAAGATTATGCAAACCAGATGTAGATCTAAATGCTTCTTTCATGTGGCTCCATTGTCCTTCTTTCCTCTCCAAATAGCCTTTGTTTGTGGATCTCACCTTCAAGTGCATCAACCTAATGTGAAAGCAAGATTGACAAGATATTGGCACAAGAGTACTCGAAATGTGATTGATTTGACAAAGTGATTAGAAATTTGATAATCTGATTATTTCGATAATGTGATTACCAATTAGCTTTGATTGATGAACTTAGTATCTCTTCCAAGTATCCGAACTTGTCCTTCTCGAGAAACTAGAAGGGTTTTTGGCCTCTAAATACAAGGTGTCTAGTAAGGATTTATGTTAAGCGTTACTCCTTGATGTCACGCAAGCGTGATTGAGACATTAAGCCCATCAAGATACCAAACAAATGTAGTCACGCAAGCACGATTTAGACCATGAGGTCCTACTTAGATGTTGATATGAGAAAGAGTTCAAGGGTCATCACTTCCCAAGTAACTGCAATTCCCACGTAACCCTTCCTTCAAAGCTTTTGCCCATCAGGTATTTGTTTATAGTGAGTTAGAATGCCAAGGTATTCTAGCCGTACTCACTTTGGGTCATTCCCTTCTCACGATTATCACTTGCTTGCAAAAGCAAAATGGTCGGGAAGGCAGGCCCTCTAAGGGTGACAAACAATCAAAGACATGAGCGTGGTATTGAAGATCTGGATTTCTAATCACCCTAAAAAGGACGAGAGCATACTCTCCTACTCCAATGTCAAACTCAACAATCAAAGCAAAAACATGTTCATTCCAACCTATTTAGAAATCACTAGGTGCCTAAAAATTAATTGCAAACACAAGGTTTAGTTGTTTCTCCGAGGCAACCTGCAAAACCCAAGTTAGAAGTTTGAGGTGTTTATTCTTTGACTATCGATTCTGCATAAAACATGTTAGTAGTTTCATTTGTTGTCTTTGCCATGCGTATGCCAAGATGCTACACAGATAATTAGTACCAAAAACCAAAAAACAGAAAACAGAATGCAAAAACAAACAAATTTCAAGTAAAACACTGCATTTTCACCTCTGTTTCTGGACTTTACACAGGCACAGAACCCATGACACAGGCGCATAGCTCATAACACAAGCGCAGAATGTCTCTAACACAAGCGCAGAATGGTAAACACAGGCGCAAGTTGTCTTACACAGGCGCAGAAGTCCCCAGAAAACACTGCACTACCCTGTTTTTGGGTTTTTGGCCCTCAAATCAACTCAAAAGCACTCAAAAACACAGTTAAGGGGTTAGATGGTTAGTGTTCACGTCGGGTTCACCAATTAATGTAGCATAGGAATTCGGAAATCATCACAAACAATATAAACATTAAACATTAGCTCAATCACGAAAGCTCAAATTGCAATGATCTATCCTAACACACTCAATAGAGACATGAAAATGAAACATTCAAAACTAAAGATTATGCAAACCAGATGTAGATCTAAATGCTTCTTTCATGCGGCTCCATTGTCCTTCTTTCCTCTCCAAATAGCCTTTGTTTGTGGATCTCACCTTCAAGTGCATCAACCTAGGTGAAAGCAAGATTGACAAGATATTGGCGCAAGAGTACTCGAAATGTGATTGATTTGACAAAGTGATTAGAAATTCGATTATTTGATTATTTCGATAATGTGATTACCAATTAGCTTTGATTGATGAAGATCATCCAATTTATAGAAAAATTGGAGAAAAGATCAAATTAGCATGAAATGGATATTAGAAGCAATTGATTTCAAAATGGCAAAATTTAGTGAAAAGAAGAAGGTTATGACACCTTCTATGTCATGAATTATGACATATTGCCAATGCAAAGCTTAGAGAACTAGAACCTTATGACATCTTGCTATGTCAAGAGTATGACACATGAAGCACAAAAATAGGGAGAACTAGAGACAAGTTAGAAAATAGGTGGAAATTAGGAATTAGGAAATTTAGAAAATTAGAAATTAGGAAATCAAGAATTAGAAATGATAAAATTAGGAATTTAGTGAATTAATTAATAATTTCTCATTTATTAATAATTCACAAAGAGGGAATTTTAGGAAATTAGGTAAATTAATTAATAATTTTTCATTTATTAATTAATTCACAAAAAGAGGAATAATTAGTTAGCCAATTAAATGAAACATTTAATTGCGACACGAAGACTTAGGATAAATAAATAATTTATTAATCCTAAAGGAAGAAATGACAAACAAGGTTAAATGATTAAATCACGAAACCCTAGAAGATGAATTAGCAATGCAAGGATGACAATTAGGTCTTGACAAAGGATAATTGATATCGATTCGATTTGACCATGATTTTGACTTGATAAAAGATCAATGTGATAAATGATTTGATTGATAAAATGTGCCGATTGACGAGGAACAATGACAAATTGATCCAAAATGACAAAATTGACAAGAGGACGAGGATTGACAGCAAACTAGATTGCAAGATGACAAGATTAAAAATGACCACGATCGATGACGAACCGATTGCAAAATGACAAGGTTGAACATGACAACGATCGATGACAAATCGATCGCAAAATGACAAGATTGATAAGAGGAAAAAACCCTAATTAGGATTGACGATGTCCAGAATGATTAGCACGCACATTGATGCGACAGGATAAAATCGATCAAAATCATGACTGGATAGTGTTGTCGACAAGACCAAATTTGAGAGCGAGATGATTGAAGAATGCAGAAGAAAGACTTGATGCTCGCAAATGATAAAGACCAAGTGCGCAACATGGAAGAAATGTTAATGCGACGCAAAAACCTAAAATGAGGCAATGCGCAAATGTTAAAGTATGATTCCGCAAGCGTTGACCATTTTTAGGTGTCTACACTTATGATCATGTTAAATGGTCTTTTTTTTTCTGAAAAGTTCTTATTGCCTTTGGCTTTGGAGCAAATTGGATTAGATGGGTGATGAGTTGTGTCATGTTTGTTTCCTACTTAGTTCTAATTAATAGTGAGCCTTCTGATTTGTTTATTACTTCGAGAGGCCTGAGGCATGGAGATCCTCTCTCCCCTTACATTTTCATTATCATGGTTGAAGGTTTGGGGAGGTGTCTAAAATTCCTTATGAATCAAGGGATCATTCATGGATGGAGTTGGGATAACAACTTGGCTTCACACACTCACTTGTAGTTCGTGGATACACTCCCTTGCTAGGAGTGGCCAAAATTAGAGAAGCTTTGAGCTTCAAATGGGCTTTGGACATCTATCTCGTAGCCTTGGGTCAAAAAATTAATGAAGACAATTCCTATGTCTACTTCTATAATACTCATCCTCTTATTCAAACCAAGATAGCTCACATTCTCTGATTTTGGATCAAGTCTCTTCCTTGTTTGTATTTGGGCATTCCTCTTTGTTGGCCCTTGACCTAGAGAGACTTGGTAGAATGTTTTAGATAAATTTTGTGGAAAAGTTAATCATTGGACTTCTAGGTGGTCATCCTTTGCAAGTAGAGTGTTATTTATGAAAAAAATTGGATTAGGCGCTTCCCATTTATAGATGTATTGTGCAGATAGCTCCTCCAAGTTTCACCAAGGACTTGGACTCCTTGTCAAGGCACTTTTTGTGGGTAGGTTCTTTGGAGGAATCAAAATGGAGTTTAGTTAAGAGGGAATCTATCTATAGGCCAAGGCAGGAAGGAGGACTCGAGTTGAGACAAGCTTCTCTCATAGGTCAAGCCTTGGCTGCTAAACTCTATTGGAGATGGTGCACTTGTCAAGATCAAGCCTGGGCAAAGATCATTTCTTCTAAATATGTGAGAGGGATTGAAATCATTGATATTCCTAGAATGAGCTTGGAGGGTAAAGGGTCTTTGATTTGGGATTCTCTCAAAAAGGGATCCAACTTGATTAAGCAAGTTTTGTTCTTCGTTTGTAATAAGGGATTGGAAGCTTTGTTTTGGTATGACTCTTGGGATGGTTATCCCCTTATTATTTTAGAGTACCCGCATCTTTAGGGCCTTAGCCAATGCTTCATATTGGTGGTTTGGTCTAGAGTGGATAAATTTAAATGTGTCTAAAGAGTGGGACAATTTGAGGTGTGGAGGTGGAAGGGGCCTTCAAAGTGGCCACAGGGGGGTTTTGTTGAGCCTTGTGACGAACTTTCCTAGATCTTGGCAGGCAGAGTTTGTAGCTCCTTGAGAGGTCGAGACACTTTGTCTTAGAGTCCCAATCCTAAAGTGGAGTATTTAATATCCTCTAGACATCGAGACCTAGATAGGAGGAAGTATGGGGGAGAGGAAATCCTATGATGGAAAAATGTGTGGAATGGGTTAGTCTGGCCTAAATGCAATTTCTTCCTTTGGTTGGCTACACACAATAGATGCCTCACCTTGGACAATTTGCACAAGCGAGGGTTTCAGGGACCTTCTAGATGCATCTTATGTGGTAACAATAAAGAATGCTCTTCTCATTTGTTTTTCCAGTGTCCCTTCTCTAAGGATTTATGGTATCACTGGTGGGTTATCTAGAAGCAAGCTTGTTTACATGCTTCTTTTGTTGAATTCTAGAGGAGTATGGGAAGGTCTCCAGCTAAGGCTCTGTTTCTTAGGGCGGTTTGGTCCATTGGCCCCTCCTCTATCTTCTGGCAAGTGTGACTTGAGTTGAACTGCAAAATATTTTAGGGTAATAATATGGGGGTCCTTCGACTGTGGAGGAGAATCCTTGGCATGATTCAATAAACTATTTTGGCTAAGTGTGAGGTGTTTATTCCTACAGAGCTTAGAGAAGTTGTTATGATGCAAGGGCTTTGTATTTGGAGAAATAGGTCGGGGCCTCCTTGGAGAAGGGGTAAGGCTGTTAAGAAAAACCAAAGATGGTAAGTGGTCTCCACCTCCTTATGACGTGCTCAAGATCAATGCAAATGGGTTTTATCGAGGAAATCCTGGACATGTTGGGATTGGAGGAGTGGGAAGAGATAGTTCTAGCAAGGTCCTTTTCTTATTTTCCATCTATAAGGGGTAGAAGACTGACAATCTTATGGAGGCTCTTGTATGCTTTCACAATGTTAATTGGATATAGTTTCTTTAACCCACACCCCTCGGGAGTGGAATGGTGTTGCTGATTGTTTGGCCAAATGGGCTTCTAAGCAGGTGGGTGAGTGGAATATTAGAGATTGGGAGCATCTCCCTCTTGAATGCTCTAGTAAATTACATAAATTGATTCATGAGGACATGCAAGGATAACAGGGTTGGTTTGGTTGGCTTTCTTGGGATATTTGTCCTCTTTCCTTGCCTGAGATGGTTGTTGGATTTGTGGCCCTTAATGGGGCTTATGCCCTTTGGATGTGTGTTAAACTATGTCTTATTTAATTTAATTTTTGGAGTTTTTATCATACTTGGCATCAAATTTTGATTTTCCTTTTCAAAATAATAATAAATTTTCAAATCTATGCTAAACATGATTAAACATTAAGAGTTGAGGATTAAAAAAAGATAAGAAATCATACTGAAAAAAAGGATATGGATAAAATGTGTGTTTTCAATTTAAATGTAAATCAGGAGGTGGTAAAAGGTTGAAGAAGAGGCTGAGAGGTGTTTTGAATGTGTATAATAATTTTGGAAAATTGTATTATATGCTTATGACTTGACATATTTGCTTGTGACCAACAAGGGTTCTATTGACCCTTTAGAGTGATGTCTATGGAGAGCTTGCAAGATTCTTTAGGTGTTGTTGTCTAACATGGGCATTGATGATCTCCTTTAGATTCTTATGTGCTTTTTTCATGTGCTTCTTCACATTTTAGGAATCACTTGCCTAGTTTTTCCCTTTTACAAAATATTCATGTCAAGTTTATCGATATGGGTTTGTCTACGTGTGTGTGTGTGTGTGTGTGTGTGTGTGAGAGAGAGAGAGAGAGAGAGAGAGAGAGAGAGAGAGAGAGAGAGAGAGAGAGAGAGAGAGAGAGAGAGAGAGAGAGAGAGAGCATTTCATGTCAATGATCTAAAGATATCACATGTCCATGGGGAACTATGCTTGAGGTAGCATGTCATTTGCTTATAGACTCAATAATTCACCTTTAAGAACTCTTTACCTTACTTATTACACACTAAAATTTAATTACTAGTAATAGAAGCATATAACAAGAAGGCGCAAAGGCTGAATCCTAATTTATTATAATGATCTTAAAAAAAAAAATGGATTACTTTTAAAGTAAAATCCTTATAACCAAAATCTATGAATATATATTCATATAGATGTTAGAACAAAATAAAAGCTTTTACAATTCCTTAGAATGGAACAAACCTCCCCAATTTGATTCATGATTAAAATTACAGTCAATCCATTCGAAATTTAATAAACTAAAACCTAAACCTTCAGCTTTAAACAATACCATTAAACAGAGAGCCGGGAGGTTATTACAAGAAGAAAAAATGATATGAACCAACGAAAAACTTACAACACAGCAAAAAAAACATGTTTGATACAGATATATCAAGGATGCTCCTATATAACTTTGAACCCTCTTACTGCTTATCAAACTTCAGTTGTGCTTATTAGCTTAGTTTGTGACTCTGCCCCTTTTGGAAGCAGAGCATGTCCCCTGCCACCGCTGCCTCTGTAGCTTCTCTGCAAACTGTTGCAGACATTGTTACAGCCTCCTTATATGAGTATGAACTCATTAAACTGCCCTTCAGGTCGGGTCGAGCCCATATACCCTGCAAAATAAAGAATTTGTTGCAGAAAATATCTTGTTCAAAATTGTCCCCGTAAAACTTTTGAGTTACTCCCTTACAAAGAGCCATGACTTGTGATTTACATCGGCTGCATAACTTTGTAGAAGTAATAATTTTCAATCTATTTGGCTGATTAAACGATTTTCATGGGAAGAACTGCAAATAATCTTTTAAGCTGATAATGAAACACTTCTGCAGGCCTAATAAATTCTTCTGATGAGCTTAACTGAAGACTTAATGGAGTTTCTTGACAAGCCTAAATCTGAACCGCGTTATTGAGAATTGCTTGCAGAGACAAAGCCTACATTTGAACCGCGTTACTGAGAATCGTTTGCAGTAACAGAGGTCCTATCTGCATCAAGAATAATTGCTTTTAAATGATGCCGTAGTATCTACGCCTTTCAAGAATTGATCTAGAGCAGCATTTTCAGAAAATCATCGGTAAGGAAAAACCAAAAGCCACCAGATCGTTATCAGAATAATCTGAGCATTTGTAATAGGTAAGAAATAACCTCCAAAAATATGGTTAGAAAAACAAACTTCTGAAAACCCTGTGTAACAAATGATGCAAAAGATTGACACTTTGATCCACAGCGTTAGCTCAAAAGACCCGTGACACAAATTTTCTCTCAAAAATTAGATTTATGATATTTAGAAAGTGTAAAAATCTTACATCTCTGACACAAAAAATAGATACACAAAATGAAACAGAACCATAATAGCCCAAGCCCAAGGGTTTCCAAAATAGTTATCATATTAAGAAAGAGGGTCAAGATTCAGACAACAGAATATCTGCGCAAGAATCTTGAGAAGATACATTTATTTTCCGAATGGCTAAACAATAATCCGTGGTAAAAAAATATTCTGTACAAGCCACTAAATAAAGTGGCCGAGCTAAACCATCAAAGAAGATGTAAAATGTCACACGCGCAGACCGAAAATGACAAGCCATAGATAATAACAGAGATCTGATTGGAAAAAATCCTCAGTGAAAAAAGCAGACAAAAAAAGCCATGAGAGATCCAACAAGAGCAGCTGCTAAAGAAGGCACCACCGCCATAGAAGCAGCGCCTGTAATCAGAGATGGACTGGGCGCCTCTGCCTCCTCCGCACCAAATACTGCAGATATCATCACCATTATCATTATTACGGCAAAATTTAGGGCGTAAAAATTCCTCTGTGCTGCTCCAGCCATCTCCAGACCTTTTTATCAAGGACCGCAAATGCGCAGAACAAGATCTGCAGCTTTTGGGAAACCCCCGACCGAAATGTTGACAGATGTTATATGTCAGATGAAAAAGTAACACGCTACAGAATAGGCACCGGGAATGGATTGAAAGAATTGAAAGGGGAAAGGGATTTATATACAAGGAACAGGCAATAAAAAATACTACGTTACAGAAGAGGCAGAGATGCCGAAATTTACGAAATCTAGTTGTTCTCGTAAAGAGCTGTTGTGGGAATAATGTCCCGTTGGAAGAGTGCGAGTGCTTGGTAATGTAACGGTGGCATAACCAGGTACGTTATGTTCACATGTTTGTATGATTTTTTGTGGTTATTTTTTATTATTTTTATATTGTAGAACATGTTTGTATGATTGGGGATGGCTTTTCTTATAATTTTGAGATTTAAGTATATAAAGGCATCACTTCTATTTGTTGTCTTAATGGGTCCGTCATTATCTTAGCTTCATCACTTTGTGAACATTCCATTTTTGCATTGTGTAATGGTGAAATATCTTTCACTTTTCAAATATGGATTTGTCTCGCTCTGATTATAAATAGTGTTTTTTTTAATTTAAAAGTAGATAGGGGAGAAGGTTAGGTAGTGGAGCAAGTTCCAATAGTTGTTATAGCATTTGTTGGTTTGATGCTTAATATTTTTTACAATATTGCACTAATAGTTGTGACTTTAAAATTGTTAGTGTTGATGATGACTATCCATAATTGAATGAAATGTATTCCTTATTTCTAAAAAGTAACAAATCATGTGATGTCACATGTATACCAATAAAACATGTCGTAATGTACAAGTATTGGTCTCACTTTTTTGGGGCCTTTTTTGGCACCTTGGCAAAAAACATGATGATGTGGCCCTGAAACCTTAGTTATTAGCATGAGACTTGACAAGTAAAGTACCATAAAAATTGGGAGTGATTTGAAATTGCCACGTAAGATTTTGAGAAACACGAGGTTAGGGTGGTCAACCACTGGATCCTCTCCCCTATATAAATTAAGTTTTATTTATTTATTTTTTATTCAAATGTAAAGTTAAAATTAGTTTTACACTTCTTTGTGATTTTTATTTATCTATTTGAAGTGTAATTTTTTCTTTGATCTTTTGTATTGTATTTAAAGGAGTTGTCCTAATTCATTTTAGATCATCAAGGTATATGTAGATCTCTTGTATTTAAAGAGCTACCATTTACTACTTTGTGCATTATTTTCTAGTAGATGTATGTTTAAGATTGATGTCCTCAATTGTTTATCTAGTCCTTAAATTGGTATTATTATTTGCATCCTTAGATACATTTTTTATATGTATTCAGGAATGTTAGAATTATTATGTCTTCAGACTTGAAACATATACGCAACTTAATCCATATTTTATTATTTCATACTAGTTCACATTGATCCTAAATTGAACTGTGTTATTCTTTTCCTCTCTTTAAGTTAGAATGTCAATAGTTCATGGGTCTAGATGGTGTGTCTTTCTTATCATTTAGGAAATTTGGTAGCACATTGTAAAATTTCTATGTATTTTAGCTCTATCTAGTCTTATTGTTTGGCTAAGTGTGAAAACCCTAACACTCGCCTTAAGCCCTAATTTATTTTCTATTGTACTTCCTCAATGACTTGCAATAGCCCATGATCAATTTTAAATTATGAACTCAACCCTTGTTATAACATCTATTATTGACCCCTTCTACCTAGCAATCAACTTAAACTGTCATATTTTAATCATTCTAGTCTATGCCTAATTCTTTAGTCTATGAGTGGAGTAGTGTGATGATGACACTTGGTCGCTTAGCACATGCCCACGATCTTCAAAGATCTATACTCTGTCAGAGTTACATTGTCGTGCTACGCTTCCCTATGTCTAGCAAGCTTGTCTTTAACATAGTTAAGAATTTTTTTTGTTCAACAGAGCAACTCCCAATCGGTTGCACGCTAGGGGAAGAGCATAGTAGCCATGTGCATTCTAATAAATGTGGACTCCTTTTGAACACAACCCCCTAGTTACTAACTTTAAAGAAACCAAATAAATGATAACTAAAAACCCATTAATAATTTTCACTTGTACCAATGGCCGCTCACTTTTAGCTTTTTTGTTCCATATTTGGCCCATTTATGCATGACTATTGGGACATTTATGCACAACTACTAGGTCATTTGTGCATAAGTATTGGCAAAAGTGCACAATCATTGGTGCATTTTTAAGTAAGTATCATGCAACACTTTGAAATGTGTACTTGTTGACCCTTGTGTGCAAGGAGTCCTATAGTGTGCTTCATTACTGTAGACACCTAAAATTGTCATGTCTAATTAAATAAATATTTTATTTATTTAATTATCTAAGCTTAATTCTTCTATTAATTAAATAAATCTTTATTTATTTAATTAATTCATTTATCCTTTTCTAGCCTTATTTCTTATTTAAATAAATACATTTATTTATTTAAATTATCCTTTTTTCTTAAATTAAATAAATATCTTATTTATTTAATTATCCCACTTCCTCTATTAATTAAATAAATCTTTATTTATTTAATTAATTCATTAACCTTTTCTACCCATGACACATGTCATTCATCTCTTAATTCATACACTACCTACCCCTTTCATTATTTTATTATTTCCTTTACCTACCCTCTAATCATAACCGACCTCCTTTTACACCTCTCAATCTTATCCCTCCATTTCATATAGTGTCTTCTATATAAGGAGATGCTTCCTTCATTATCAAACCCTAATGATGCATCCTAATGACCTAAGTACTTGATCACTTGACTACACTACGATCCTACTTGCAACCACATTCTGTTCTTTGTTGAGCTCTTGTGCACATAAAATCTGAGAGAAAATATATCAAGCAAGATCAATGGAGATAGGAAGAATGGAGATCCAAACCCTATTGGACATGTGATGGTATAATCTTTGTGATTTCGTTTGATTTGCATTGTCTTAGGTAATCTTCATATGTTATGGTGGATCTTTGTTGATTGTTAGGCTAGGGTTTTGTGGTTGGATTCATTTAGCCTTTCAATATTGTTATTATTGTTATCCATTTTCACCATATACATTTTGGCAAGCCCGGTGGGACCCTTGTCCCTTTTGCATTTAACTTCGTTGTTGCAGATTTTGTAATGTGAAGTTGCAGATCCGACATTTTCAGCAACATTTAGATATTTCCGCGTCTGCGTACTTTCGGATTGCGTTTTTTATTTTCTAGCGCGTCTGCGACATCTGGATCCGCGTCTGTGTTTTGGCAATATTTTATTTTGCAGGTTCCAGGAAAACGCGTCTGTGTTGTAAAGTCGCGTCTGCACTGATTTTAGCCGTGTCTGTGTCCAGAAGACGCGTCTGTGTTCTGTAGCTGCGTCTGTGTCTCATAGAACCGCGTTTGTGTTACCCAGTCGCGTCTGTGTTGAGGGTAACCGCGTCTATGTTCACCAGTTTCAAAATTTTGGGTTTTCATTGATTTAGTTTTTCGGATTTTGCATTTAGGGTTTCAGATCTAGTTTATTTTGAGCTAACATTTTTCAGATCTAGCTAACGAAATTGGTGCAGCTTGTCTTGAAAGCTAAATTGTTTGGTTGAAGGCCCCTATTTTCACAAAGTCTTTTGGGTTTAAAATTTACCTAACTTGTGTGCTTGCAGGAAGGGGTGATCATTTGAAACAATCCAAACTACTAACAACTCTTTGTTGCAGGTCCTTGGCAAGGATTTTTGGATTTTTTTTTTCTATCGTGTGCCTTGTTTTCATAGACTAGCAAACACTTCAATTGGTGCACTAAAATTGAATCATTATCTTTTGTGTCTTGAGCAATAGGCTCTTTTTGTTTAATCTTTAGAGGGCCTGTCTTCCCGTGTGGTCATTAGGACTACTAGTGAGAAGAGAACGACCCAAGTGGTGGCGAGGAAAACCCACCTCTTCCGAACCACTATAAACAAATGTATTCATGGTGAAAACTATGAATAACGTGTGTTGATTAGTTCATACCGACACTATGTCTCCCCATAAACCCGTTTGATCAAATTTATTTGATCAGTTGTAGGGCGTAACCCCTACCGGCTGGGAGACTTCTGTATTTACAGAGCTGAAAGTGCCGCATGTATGGCCACACGAGTGGATGCCCTTACCAGCACCTTTTTGTTTTAGAAGCCCAAATCCTTCTAGTTGTTGGGGTAGGAGGTCGGACCTCTGGTAGCGGCCCACACACATACGGTTCTTAGTAGAGATACAAAGTTCGCCACGGGGAGTTTTCGTGGGGACTGATGCTTGGCTGACCCGAGAAGTGAGTGTCGAGGGTGGAGCTAGTGAGGTCAAGCATCTAAGTATCCGCTCTGAATAGCATAGCCTCGGGGGTAAAACCCCATGTGGGATCAACAACTATTGTCTTGGCCAGCCATAAGAATTGTGCTTGACTTGTTTTAAACATTCAAAACATTCAAGACCAAACAGCAAAACATTGTGTCTTTTGTGTCTTCAAGTGTATGCAAAACATTTTTACATCAAACAACACACTTTTCTTGGAGTCATTTTGAGTCTAGACACTTGCAAACATTGGGTCTTCATCAATATTGTGTCCTCTTGTCATGAAAATCAGTCAAACAGTCAGATTTGGTAACAACAAAATGACTTCACAGATTGAAAAAAATTGCACAAATTTTACAGAAATGAGTCTTTGTCGGACATAATAGCGTCTGTGTCGTATAACCGTGTCTGTGAAGGGTAGAATCGCGTCTGTGTTCCAACAGTCAACATTACACTTTGCAAAAATCTCAGAAACGCGTCTGTGTTAAACAGAGCCGCATCTGTGTCAGGAAACCGCATCTGTGAAGTATACAGGCGCATCTGTGTCCAGAATTGAAAAACTGTTACAGTCCAGCAAACAAACACAATCAGTTTCGGAATTCTTGAGCTTCCTAGGTTGTTTCTCCAGGTTTTCATCTAGCATTCAACTTGTCTTTAGGTCTCACAAAATCCATCATTGCTTCACATTTCACATTACATTTACATTTGTCTAAACTTAAGTCAAAAGGTCACTTGCTTGTCCTCATCATACTTTGTCAACACACTACATACAACAACATTTTGCTAAGTGGTCCCTCATCAAGGTTTCCTACCTTTGGGTCTCATTTGGTCCTACTTAGAGTCAAGGTCAACTTACCTCATCAAGAGAAACTATCCTCTCTTTGGAAGTCACACCTACTCTACTACATACATACTTGGTCTTACACTTTGGACATTGCAAGTACACCTCAGATTCATTTACATTCCATCCAACCCTTGGTCTTCCATACTTTTTCCATTTTTCATCTAGTCTCACATATCTTGGTCAATACCTAGTTCATGGTTGAAACCCGCCTTCTAAAATCTAGGAGAGAAACTAAAGAGGCTCAAGAGTCCGCAAACATGAGTTCTTATGAGTTTGACAATGAGATCTTTTTCAATTCTGATCATACTACATTACCTGACATGGATGCCTATAGAAACATTCCAAATGTTGAGAACATGGACATTATAAACAACAATGCTATACACAATGACAATGTGGACAACTTTTCCATACATTCAGCAGATGTGGAAGAATCCATTATGAATCCCCATTTCAATCGATTGGTTGAGGAAATAATGAGGAGGGATAGACAATACTTTTTACAAATGATGGCACAAAGTGGAGCCAAGATACCTCGTGATTTTGACATGTCTCAAATAATGGAAAATCAACCTTTGCAACAACCTCACTCCAACATGGATCAAAGGAGACCTAATAGTGGAGGAAATAGAGGACCATATATGGTACCTGAATCACCATCAGCTTTGCTTCAAAAACCAGAGGTCCCACATACACATGGTCAAACATATGATACTCACCTTCGCAGACCATTATGGAAGTCTTATGGAGAGAAATATGCTCAATCACATATCAATGCTAAGGATCAACCACCAAAGCAATGGGATATTCAAAGGCATGCTCAAAATTTGGCCACAAGGAAACCCCGTGTCAAATTTGGGGGCAATACAATAGAACATGACATGCCTGTAGAGTATGGTATACATGCACAAAATAGATATGGTGTTCCTCAACATGAATCTATACCAAGTCGTCCATATACACAGCATCATTACAGACCTCCTCCATATGAACACGTGTATGATCAATATCATCCATATATGCAACATGCTCCTCCTCCAATTGGTGCCTCAAGCATGGGGTATGGTCCAAGAAGTCGATCTCCACCTAAGAGCAATTTGGAGCAACAAATCAGGGATTTACAAAAGAAAATGGAGGACATAAATACACCGAAGCCAACATACACAATGAGAGATATATGTCCTTATCCATTTGACAAGAGAATTCCAATGCCTCCTTTTCCTACACACTTTGTGATGCCTAAATTTGATAAGTATAGAGGAAAAGGGGATCCTAAGGCACACATAAGATAGTTTTTCACAGCTTGCATTGAGATAGCAGCAGAAGAGACATATTTGATGAGATTATTCCCACAAAGCCTAGGTGATCAAGCTATGGAATGGTTCTCCCAACTTCCACCTGGTATTAAGTCATGGTGTGACTTAGCAGAGGCATTTATCCAACATTTCTCTTACAACATAGAGATAGACATATCAGTCACTACTTTGTGCAACACCAAGCAAAAAGAGGGAGAATCTTTTTCATCATTCTTACAAAGATGGAGAAATCTAGCCAGCAGATGCTCTTGTGAAATTCCACAGAAACAAATGGTAGAAATGTTCACCCAGAATGTTAACAAAGACATTGGCTATGATCTAAGAAAAGCTTGTTTGTCCACCTTCAAGGACGTTATTGAAAAAGGCTTAGCGACAGAGAAGCTCCTAATTGAACAAGGAGTCATTAAGATATTCAAGGAAAACAAAGATGACTTTAAAGGAAAAGACAAGCCAAGATTTTGGAATAAAAACAAGAACACAGTCAATGATGGTGTTGTTGATGCCAACACAGTGCAACCCAAAGTCATCTTTTCAGGATCAAGTTCTACAAACAATCAAGTGAATACTCAAACAACTTCTAGATCACGAAGGAAGTACACCCCATTGGGAGAACCACTTGAGTCAGTTTTCAAGAAGCTAGTGGCAAACAAGGTAATCACAGTTCCAGATTTTCCTCCATATGAACCAAAGGTTAAACCAAATTGGTGGAATGATGATGATTATTGTGAATTTCATAAGAGCAAAGGTCATAAGACAGGAAATTGTCATCGACTGAAGAACATCATACAGGATCTCATTGATAGAGGTGACATTGATATTGAGGGACATTCATCTAATCAAGAACATGAGATGTTTAAGGAACCATTCCCAAAACATGACAAGGGAAAAGCTAAAGCCACAGAGGATCAAACCAACTATACCAGAGCATCTTACAACTATGATTCAACCATCAATCACATCTCGATGGACAATTATGTCTCTACCATTATCATCAAGGACAAAGCGTCTGAGAATTCTACTCAGAGACCCAGGATTGTCCTAAAAGGTGTTGGATCTTCTTCTGAACCTACCTCTGACTGTAATGTCACAACTCGTCGAGGTAAAATTACTTTGCAAGGTGCTCCAACTAAAAACACTGCTTCTTCATCAACCAAACCTGAGTATGACCTTGTACAACAACTAGGGAAGACACCCGCGCTCATCTCGATCCTTGAGCTCCTATGCATATCCCCTGCTCATAAAGCCATTCTTGACAAAATCTTGAGAGATACTGTCATCCCTACTGATCTAAACGTGGACCATATTCCACATTCCACTTAATTTCACAGAAGCCGATGACGCCTCTGTAAGTCAGCCACATAATGCACCACTACGCATTAAAGCCTTCATACACAAACATCGAATAAAAAGAGTCCTGATAGATGGAGGAGCAGGTCTAAACATTTGCACATTAAGCACTATTACACAATTGGGATATTCTGATAAAGCTATGAATTCTACAAACAAAATCACCATTAAAGCATATGATGATGAAGAGCGTTCATCCAAGGGTACAGTCATCTTACCTCTCAGAGTTGGGCCAGTTACAAAGGATGTGGTTTGTCAAGTCTTGGATTTAAATCTCACTTATAACATATTGCTAGGACGCCCTTGGATCCATGAAATGAGGGCAGTCCCATCCACATATCACCAATGCATTAAGTTTCCTCATAATGGAGTGGAAGTAACAGTTAACGGTGATCCAAATCCATTCATATACTGCAATAACCTGAAATCAAAGACTGAGACCATCATTCCCAGTAATCGTGAGGTTGTTCCTTCCTCGGCATACATTGATCCTGAGTCATTAAAACCTTCGACATCAAAACAAGGTGAGCTTAAAGGCAAGTTTCAAGACAAAGGCATGGGGGAATATACTTTAAATCAGACCATGTACTTACAACAAGTTATGAGTTCCCCAAAAGAATATGGAAGACCACACCCTAACAAGCAAATCTCCATCATGATGCTCAAATGGGACCCTACTACCTTTCAAAGATGGGGTGAACTAGAAGAGGAAGATTTATACAAAATGTTTTTCAGAGACAATGAAGAGGAAACACAAGATCACATCAATCTACCATGTGAGAAATATGGCAAAGGCTTCAAAATTCTACAAAAATTCGGGTATGATGGAAAAAGCCCTTTGGGATTACGAAAGGAAGGCATCATTGAACCTTTACAACCTGAATTGACTCTCAAGAAGGAATGCTCGAAAGGACTTGGTTTCTCAACTTCCAAGGTCCACACCCAAAGGACAGAAGAAGCCTTACAAATCAAAGCTGCCAAAATTCAACAAGAGGATTGCTATTCCATAGATTCCAACGAATGGGAATGGGGTTCCGACAAGTCTTCCAGTGACTACGAGCTCACCGAGATATTCAGAGAGCCAAATGAACCAACAGAAGAAGAGGCATTTTTTAACAAGTTCAGAGTTGGTCAAGAAACAACCCATGAGGAGTCTACACAGTCCTTGTCTCAAGATTCTAGGTTGAAATCACATAGGATGAGAACACCTGTCCCAGAATGTGCTACTAGTGATGATAATTTGGATTCGCTCGCGATCGAGACTGATGAGGAGAGTGCCATCGATGACCTCGATAATTACCTTGACATACCCGAATATAACTACATCTTCACTCTTAGCCCCGCTAACTTCGAAGACATTAACGGCCTTCCCCTTGTTCACCACCAACTCATTGACTGGGACCATGAAGGACCTGCATAGTTTGACACATTCCAAAATGATGAAGCTTTTATTGACTATCTGGGCATACGAGAAGATCTTCCCCCTAGAGACCATAAAGCGGAATACACTATACAACTCAATAGCGTGGCATATTTTGGTGAGGGTGTCGGACCTTCTAGTTGCAAAAATGTGAAAATAAGAACAAATCAAGGGTCTTATGGCGAAAACCACACAATGGCGCTGTCTAACCCCAAAAAAGTAAAAAGAAAGGACATATCTGAGGGTGAAAACCTCTCCGAGGCACCCGAAGATGGAAGGCTCGACATTCTCCCAGCATCATATGAGGAAAAGTCATCCATGTTGGTAGAAGAGACTATCAAAACAAACATTGGTACAGAAGAGGTTCCACACAACATATTCCTAGCTCAATCACTGACAGAGTCCGAAAGGTCAAAATTCATAAGTTTCTTCAAAGAACGACAAATCAAATTTGCTTGGTCATACACTGATATGCCTGGATTAGATCCGGATTTGGTAATGCATCATTTGACAGTCAAACTGGGGGCAAAACCAGTAAAACAGAAATTAAGAAAAATACATCCACAAGTGGCATTACTAGTCAAAGCAGAACTTGAGAAATTACTCGATGTCGGATTCATACGCCCAATTGATTATCCTGAATGAATCTCCAACTTGGTACCTGTTAGTAAACTGGATCGCAGCATCCGAATTTGCACAGATTTCAGAGACATCAACAAAGCTTGTCCAAAGGATGACTTCCCATTACCAAATATTGACTTGATTGTTGATCTCACAGCAGGTCATGAAATGTTATCATTTATGGATGGATTCTCTGGTTATAATCAAATAAGGATCGCACCCGAGGATCAACACAAAACATCATTTACTTGTCCGTGGGGAACTTTCTGTTGGAATGTCATGCCTTTTGGGCTAAAGAATGCAGGTGCGACATATCAAAGAGCCATGACTACTATCTTTCATGATCTCATGCACGTAACCGTGGAAGATTATGTTGACGACCTCTTGGGCAAATCAATAGACAGAAATACACATTTGGACATACTTTCAGTCGTCTTTGATCGGTTGGAAAAATACAAAGTAAGATTAAACCCCAAGAAATGTGTCGTTGGAGTAACCTTCGGGAAGCTCCTAGGATTCATTGTATCCAAAAGGGGAATTGAAGCTGATCCAGCAAAAGTCAAGGCCATCTTGGAAATGCAACCACCAAGAAATATCAGTCAAATTCGATCCTTACAAGGTAGACTCCAGTCCATCCGAAGATTCATAGCACAACTGGCAGATAAGTGTAATCCTTTTCAACACCTGCTACATAAAAACATCAAATTTAAATGGGATGATAACTGTCAACAAGCTTTCCAGATGCTCAAAGATTATCTTCTAAATCCGCCAGTTCTGATGCCACCAGTTCCAGATCAACCACTGTTACTATACATATCAGCTACTCCAACAGCACTGGGGGCACCCTTGGCACAACAAATGGCTGAAGGCAAGGAAAAAGCAGTATACTATATCAGTCGCACATTAGTAGGATATGAGCTAAACTACACACCAATTGAGCGTGCATGTCTCGCCGTGGTCTTTGCTTCGCAGAAATTACGACATTACATGCTTACTCATAAGACTAAGTTAGTTGCAAGGATAGACCCATTGAAATACCTTCTCAATAAAGCAACACTTACTGGGCGACTGGCCAAATGGGTAATGATCCTGAGTGAATTCGACATCGAGTATGTGGACAGAAAAGCAATAAAAGGACAAGCCATCGCAGATCAATTAGCAGATGCTCCCATGATAGATGATGTTCCTCTAAGTTTAGAATTTCCACACGAATCCATTTTGACAATGTCACATGCCAAGCCATGGCAACTGTACTTCGACGGCTCATACACACAACATGGGGTAGGAGTTGGCATCCTCTTTATATCTCCTCAAGGGGATTCTATACCAAAATCATACCGCTTATCATTTCCTTGCACTAACAATATAGCGGAGTATGAGGCATTAACAACAGGATTACGAATTGCAGTTCAATGGAAGATTAAGGAACTTCGTGTTTTTGGGGACTCCCAACTTGTCATCCATCAAGCAACTGATGATTACCAAACAAAAGATGAAAAATTAATGCCTTATAAACAAATGTGGACGACCTGAAACAACATTTCACAAAGATAGACTTTGAGCAGATACCAAGAGAGCAGAATCGCGCCGCAGATGCCATGGCTACAATTGCTTCCTTGATTGATTTACCTCCAAATGAGACCCGCTATGAGTTCTTGGTGGATAACCTTTTGGTCCCTTCATATGAGATCATGCCTACTGAGACTATATGCGTTGTTGGTCCCGAATCCCAGTTATATGGTTCCATTTTCACATACCTACGTGACAATACTTTACCTCCTGATCTATCAAATAACCAACGTCACACTTTCATTCACCAATCCTCTCGATATGTCATTTTAGCTGAGATCCTATACCGACGAGGTCTAGATGGCACTCTTCTTAGATGTTTAGAAAGCGACGAAGCTCAGATTGCGTTACGGGAAGTGCATGAAGGGATATGTGATCCACATGCTAGTGGTCCTACCTTGGCCAAGAAAATCATCAGGACGGGATATTACTGGCCCAATATGGAGAAAGACTCATATCAATTTGTCAAGAAATGTAAGCAATGTCAAATTCATGGAGATCTCATACATGCGCCAACACAGAACTTCAACCACTTGCGTCTCCTTGGCCCTTTTGTCAGTGGGGACTCGATCTCATAGGCAAGATTCACCCTCCTTCTTCAATTGGTCATAAATTCATTATCACTGCCACAAAGTATTTTACAAAATGGATTGAAGTTGTGCCTCTCGCACAAGTCACAGGAAAACAGATTGCTACATTCATCCTCAACTATATCATTTGCCGATACGGTATTCCTATTTCTATTATTACTGATAACGGGCGTCCCTTAAAAAATCAGGATGTTCGTGAACTCTATGACCGCTTCCATATTTCCCATCATTTCTCCACACCATATTACCCCCAAGGTAATGGCCAAGCTGAGGCGTCTAATAAAACAATCCTTAAAATCCTTAAGAAGACAGTCGACGATGCTGGTCGTAATTGGCATATCCAACTTAATCCTACACTTTGGGCCTACCGCACAAGTGTCTGCACACCTATAGGAGCTACACCCTATTCACTTGTTTATGGCGCTGAAGCTATCTTGCCTATTGAGGTTGAGCTACCCTCTTTACGGGTCTCTTTGCAAAACATCATCAGTGACGAAGACTATAGGGTTTCTCGCTTACAAGAGATGGAACTACTGGATGAACGAAGACAAACTGCTTTTAGTCATCTCAAGGCTTACCAACACGAATGAGTCGCAGCTACAATCACAAGTTCAAGCCTCGCACATTTGAGGTAGGGGACTTAGTTCTCAGAGAAAATCCTAAAAATCAACAAGACAGAGAGAAGAAGGGCAAGTTCGAACCAAACTGGCTTGGTCCCTACATTATTACAACAGCATATGGATCTGGTGCATATCAACTCTCAACTACAGAAGGTGAACCTTTGGAGGATCCTATCAACAGCATGCACCTTCGCCGGTTCTACACATAGCTCTTCGAAATATCCTAATTGAAAAATACAAAAAAATCAAAATTTCAAAAATACAAAAAAATCATAAAAACATAAAAATCGTTACTTGGTGAAAACCTGGCAAACAGGCGCCTTGTGACACAAAAAAATATTGAAAAATCGAAAAAAGTAAAGAGAAATAATTTCGTCCAACGGTGAAAACCACTTCGGTGGCGCCCTGGGCAAGTACCATGGTGAAAACTGGGTCACCAGCGCCATGCGTAGAGACATTGCTCTTCCCTCCTTCAGAATTCACTTTCATCCTTTCACTTTGCACACACTCACAACCTATCCATTCATAATAAACTTACCCATTCCCATCATGGCTTGTTATTGATCTACCCAAGATTGGTTAGCCATTCATAATAAACCTCCATTTCCATCCATAATAAATCAGATCCTATCTGTGGCTAAGGCAAATCCTACGTCTAGTGATGGGTGTGGAACTGAGAACATCACATGTTTCGAGGAGTACAGTTTTTTCCAACTTCCTTCAGTCTATCCGTGCACAATCCACAATAAAGCAGCATCTGCATCACAAATCTGCAATAAAATTTCGTCTTCTCCGCAATAAAGTATCAGTTTCATAGATTTAGTCAGTTTCACATGAGACACAGCAGCAACAATGGGCTTCAACAAATCAAATCTTTCAATAGACTCAGACAACATATGGTTCCGTGCTATCTATCCTTTCTGTGAAAGTAAACATTGTGACCACAATCAAATAAGACTTACACAAGTGACAAGAGACACTAAACTTGAGGACTACAGTGGATGTTGGTGTCGAGTCTTGGTTTTCTTTTGATTTTATCTTTTGGTGACATGTCTTTTAGCTTTTCCGGGATGTCTCTGACTAGAGATTTTATCTCCAGGATGTCTTTGACTAGAAAGGCGAGGATGGGGTATCGTCACCTATTGGTATTTGTTGTCCGTGGATTGTCTCTTAGTAATGCTATGACTTGTCCAAGGATATGAGGACACTGTGAGTCTAGTATGAACTAGGGCATTCCTTGTTTGCAACTGTCTTATCTCCATGCAAACAGGTACAATGACTTTCTGGGTCGAACATATGTCTCGATTGTCATAACCTATTTGCCATAATAAAGCTCAATGATGATAATGCACAAGAAGCTCTTTCACTTTCATATCTTCTGTCTTTCATCCCCCTTTCTTGATTGACTTCCATCATCCTTCTCGAGTCCGCGTAGCCTGCTATCACATGACTGATTATAATGACACACCAAAAACATTTGCATTTCATGTAGTTTCACCTGCATTACCACATATAAGCATTTCATACATACATATATATATCACAACTGCATCATATCCTGCACACAACACCTATTAGCACAATTTACATTTGCATTATCATATTCATTTGCATTACATACATTTACATTTGCATCATGCATAACATTTTAAAACATAAAAGAAAAAAAAATATTGCATTGCATCATATACATATTTGCATCCATAGCATAAAGCAAACATCACATAAGAGCATCTCATCACATAGGTACACATGCATATAGCTGCCGCAAAGATGAATCATCTCATATATACTCATAAAAGTGTCATGATACAATGATGTCAAAATCATATGGCTACAAAAGCACCCGTAGGTGTCTACATCATCATACAAAAATGGTACAAAACTGATACATAGGGAGCCCTCTATGGCTATGATGAACTCCCTCCCTCGGAGCCGCTTGGCCTCGACGAAATCTAAGCCCCTAAAGGACCCGCCCCAGGATCATCCCTCATGTCTCCTCTATCTGGTGGTGGTGGAGGACCCATAGCCCCACCACTCGATGCCTGTCTCCTCTGGCTCCCTCCCGTAGCTGTCGCTGTACGCGACGGTCTATGGAAGCTCCTCGCCCGCTGATCTGCTGGCACTACACCATAATAGAGATCTCGCCAGTAGGCAATCTCCTCCCCTGCCCGCAGGACATAAGCATATCTTGCCCCTGTGTCCTCTGCTGCCTGTCTCCCGGCCCTCAGTGTTGTCTCAGCCTCTGTATAGCGCTGAATAGCCTGATCTCGCTCCCACTCAGTATCTTTGAGCCTCATCCTGAGCCGATCCCTCTCCCTCTCCAGCTCCTGGATCTCATCTACCTGGCCCTGGCAGATCTCCCTCAGCTCTAGCAGCTCATCCTCCACCGGGTCAGCCCCCTCCACCTCTGCCTATGGCTCCCCCTGTATGGGTGCCTGCCCATGTGCCTGTACCTGTACCTGTACTGGTACCTATCTTTGTCCCTGTCCCTGCACCTGTACCTGTCGGGGAACCTGTGCTGCTGGCACCTGTAGCGGCAATCCACCGCAACCCCTCACCACCTGAGCCTGTCTCTCCTCACCACCCTCCCTCCGAGGTGCAACCCTCCTCTCTCCAACTGCTCCCCTCCTCCTCCGTCGGCCTCTGCCCCCATCACCTCCACCATCATCATCATCCCCACCCCCATCTCCCTCCAATGGCTCTCCCGGATCCGTCAAGCGTGGGAAGGGATGCTCTGCCCAGTATGCTGTGTACTCAGCATCCATGTCGGCGTCCTCGATCTCTGGCCACATGTCCCAGGGTAGGGGTATCATCTCTACCAGCCGTGTCACTGCCTGATCATATGACAGCAAGGGCCCAAACTGTGCCTGATCTCTAACTGTCCGTGCATACAAGCCTGAGCCCCGGGGCATCCTCTGAATCCAGCCAAACTGTCAGCCAATCCTGTCCACTAGCTGCCTCTCCAGCACATAGGGCGTCCGCCCAATCAAATACCTACTCCGGAAGGTGTAGGGAAGCTCAACTGCATCATCCTCCCACTGCTCGCAGCCCAGATATGGTCTCCATATGACCATGTCGATGTCATCTACCACTCGTCGCCAGTGCTCCAACCTGCCAATCCGTGGCTGTGATGTGATCATATCATATAGGTGAACAAAGCTGCATCCATGTCCCTTGCCTCTGAAGTGTATCGGCCTCATCATCGGTAGATGCTCATAGGCCCATACCTGCAGCAATGTCACTCCGCAGCCCAATCCCACTGATCCATGGTAGACGAACTGATGCAGCTCATAATAGAGGTGTGCCAGCACGCACGGTCCCCAAGCATATCTGGTGTGTTGCGTCACCAGTGTCTCCAGTGCTCCTCCCCAACCCACAGCCAACCCCCGTGTCGCCCTATCCGGACACAGGAATCCATTGATCGCTCCTCCTACCACTACTGGTAATGCTAATCCTGTGGCTGTCATGGTATCCCATGCCACATGTCCTGCCCCCATCTCCAGTCCTGGTTCCTGGAATATTTGTCTCAGGGCCTCCCTGTCTCCATCTCAATCATATGGGATCAACTCCCCATCGATCGGTATCCGAAGAATCCTGTATACATCCTCCAGGGTGACTGTCATCTCACCCATCGGCAAATGAAAAGTACAGGTCTCGGAGTGCCATCTCTCTGCCAGCGCAGTCAACAGTCCCATGTTCGCCCAAAACTCAGGCACATACAGAACATGTCTCAGTCCCATCTCCTCAATAGCAGCTCGCTCCTCAGCTGTCAACTCAGGTCGCAACCTCTGAGTCGACGGGAATCTCTCCCGTGACTCTAGCATTGGCAAATACTCCTGTAGTCAAACAAATTACTCATGTCAGTCATAGTGGCATTCACTCTTCATCACAAAATGCTACTTTTTATCTAAATGCACATGGCATTCTATCCTAGTGACACTCACTGTTCATCACAAAGTGTTGCTTCTATCCTAGTGGTACTCCCTGTTCATCACAAAGTACTACGTGTATGACACTCATTGTTCATCACAAAGTGTTACTCACATTTGCACTCCCTGTTCATCACAAAGTGCTAGTCATATTTTTAGTACTCCCTGTTCATCACAAAGTACTCTATCTTGGTACTCACTGTTCATCACAAAGTGTCTTGATTTATCCTAGTCTTCCCTAGAGGACCTGCTTGAGTGTATCCTCTCAACAGCTTATCCAATCGACAGCGTATGTTCATCACAGAACTGTCGATTTGACCTAGAAGACGCAACTTCACACTTTTTAAACACAAACGTGCTTACCTAACATAAACGCGCTTTTAGACTGCATAGACTCGCCTGAAAAACACAGACGCGCCTAATCAACACAGACGCGCCTAATCAACACAGACGTGCCTATGCTCTGCACAGACGCGCCTGGATGACATAGACGTGCCTTCTTGGCACAGACGCAACTGACCATCACAAACACGGTCGCATTTGACACAAACGCGGGTTCTAACGCAGACGCGCCTAGCACAAACACAGACGCACCTCGCGAGCACAGACGCGCCTGGCACCAATGCAGACGCGCCTGGACGTTTTTGGACACTTTTTGGACCCTAGTCTAAGCGCATTTATTACCCTATCTAGCATGCATGACTGACAAAATTAAATGCGTCAAAGTACGAGGAGGTTTTGCGGTACTTACCGGCTCTCCTGCCTCTGCTGGCCTCTGAAATCGGCGAACGCGGTCGAATCTGTGAATGAAGGCCATCGCTGCTGACTGCTGCTGCTCTATTTTCGCTCTGCAATCTGCTCTCGTGGACTTGTAGATGACAATGAGGATGTATTATCCTCCGTGGTCTATCTTATAGACTACCCCTAGCCCTCGTTTCCCGAGTCATTCTTCTTTATCCCGTGACTTTGTCACTTTATCCGGTCAGTCCATTCTAGTCTTTCTTTCTTATCGAGAGTCCCATCCTGGGGCAACTCTGTATCAGTTCATCTTATCTTTTTTGAAACAACGCGACAAGCCGCATTGTCTCAAAGAGAGGCAAAATGTAGACACCTAAAATTGTCATGTCTAATTAAATAAATATTTTATTTATTTAATTATCTAAGCTTAATTCTTCTATTAATTAAATAAATCTTTATTTATTTAATTAATTCATTTATCCTCTTCTAACCTTATTTCTTATTTAAATAAATACATTTATTTATTTAAATTATCCTTTTTTCTTAAATTAAATAAATATCTTATTTATTTAATTATCCCACTTCCTCTATTAATTAAATAAATCTTTATTTATTTAATTAATTCATTAACCTTTTCTACCCATGACACATGTCATTCATCTCTTAATTCATACACTACCTACCCCTTTCATTATTTTATTATTTCCTTTACCTACCCTCTAATCATAGCCAACCTCCTTTTACACCTCTCAATCTTATCCCTCCATTTCATATAGTGTCTTCTATATAAGGAGATGCTTCCTTCATTATCAAACCCTAATGATGCATCCTAATGACCTAAGTACTTGATCATTTGACTACACTACGATCCTACTTGCAACCACATTCCGTTCTTTGTTGAGCTCTTGTGCACATAAAATTTGAGAGCAAATATATCAAGCAAGATCAATGGAGATAGGAAGAATGGAGATCCAAACCCTATTGGACATGTGATGGTATAATCTTTGTGATTTTCTTTGATTTGCATTGTCTTAGATAATCTTCATATGTAATTGTGGATCTTTGTTGATTGTTAGGCTAGGGTTTTGTGGTTGGATTCATTTAGCCTTTCAATATTGTTATTATTGTTATCCATTTTCACCATATACAATTACTACTCAAAAGCCAAGACAATAGCTATAAGCAATTAAGTCACATACAGAGACAACAACAAAAAATCATTGAAATTCGATGTACCATTTAGAATCTATGGGTATGCAAATTTAGCTATAATGGTCACTAGTATGCTTACCCTAGCACGGATATAACATTATCAGATTCTATTAGGCATTATGTTGCCATAGTTTTATGTCATGTGCCTTGGCACCCACTAAGTAGTCAAACAAGTAGGGAGGTAGTGTGGGGCAGAAGCTAAATTGGCTCCAAAACAACAAAACCGTATGTATCGTGTTATTGATCGCTTGGAAAATCACAGTCGTAGCTTGCTAAATCAACGGTGTATAACATGCAACTAACTTTCATGTTATGCAATTTACGTGCAAACATACTATGTTTTTGGAGCCAGAATAGTTGCGTCTGATAGTGTGGTTCTCATGGTGATTGAGTGCAAGCTTGTAGTGTTAGAAAAGAGGTACTTAGTGAATGATGCAAGCATGTGATATAATGACACGCATACGAGATCATAGCCAAGGTGTAAGGTCTATATGTTATATAATGGAAAGTGATGTCTTGCATGGTAGATTTTAAATGGCCAAGACTTTTTAACATGCGCAATAGATTTTTCAAACCTAATCTAGTCGATTTGAGTGGTAGATCTTGTCATGCCAAGCCAAAACCAATGGTTCACATTCAAACTTCAGAACGTTTAGTTGCAAACACTTTGTTCGAGCATGTAAGCAGTAATGGTGAAAGTGACTATTGCCAATTTCATTCCAAACCATTAAGAGAAATAAAATATTGCATTTGGGTCACTATAACGTCCAATTTCAATTGCAACGCGAATTTGAGAATAATCTTCATCTTTTTTTTTCATGAGAAGTAGTGTTTGCAAGAAAAACTCAAGTTGTGATTTTGTTATGAAAATTATTTAATTTTATGTTATTTTTTGCTCTTGAGTTTTTGTATAGTTAATTTTTTGTTCTTGAGTTTTTGTATGTACTTGCATAAGTTTGAATTGTGTAAAGAAGGTCAAATTGTTTTAATAAGTGTATAAATGAAACACAAAAGTGAAAAGGAGGATCAAATATGGAAATAACAAATAAAATTATAAATTATAAATATGAAAACCCTAGCAATTAGTAGAAGCCCTAGAGAAATCCAAGTCACATGTAAGAGTGTACAGTTCACAAATGTAAAGAAAAACAACCTCTTCCTAAGCTAAATCTAGGCTAATCTAATAACATGTATACACACGCAAGCATAACTTAACCTAGATTATTTATTGAGAGATATGGCCCTAGATAGTTCAAAATTAAATATTAATTTAATTAAGAAAATGCAAAGTAGATAGACTTGCTTACCTGACCTTATTTGATGATGAATAATTGCTACAATTTTAAATTCTAGATTGTCTCAAGATTGGAAATAGATCTTTCTATTTGTGTTGTCTTAGATTTTGAATAGTCTATGCACTTTTTGGTAGGTCAAGTCTTCCCTTGAAGACTACTTTCCCATTCATTAATTTTTCCTAGAACTCATAGATACAATCTCGATGCTTATGTACTCATACTCCCAAGTTTATTGAATTCATTAATAAATTAGTTTCTCTCAATACCAACAATATTTTAAAACACTTGTACATGGTTGTGGGACCACTAAGGTATGTTCTCTCTGATGAATAATGATGAACAATAAATGCTCAACAGATACTGAGAGGGGGGGGGGGTGAATCAGTATAGACAAAAACTTTCTCTAACAATTTAAACTGCAAAGACTGCACTAACTGGTAAACAACATCACTGATTTAAATCAGGGCACTACCGGTAAAACACAGTGAGACTATGAAAGGCATAAACCGGTAACATTTAGATCTTCACAAAACCTACTATCTCATTTCCACTTCACCCATATGCTTAAACAAGTAATACATCAGAAATATAATGACCACTGGATCAACATGCATTACCGCTTGACAGAAAACACTAAAGCATCACATGAAAAAATATCACACATAACACATTGATTTTTCACATGGAAACCCAACTGGGAAAAAGCACGGTGGGGATGAATACCCACAAGTTGTTCTTGAACTCTTCTGAAGTCCGCTCTGTTAGGAGCCTAGTCCGGTTAAAGACTTTACAACAAGTTTTGCTAAGAACCAATCCTGCTAGGGATCACCCGGTTAAGGGATGGTTAAATACCCGGTTAAAGGTTAGAACCCTGTTAAAGGTTACCTCGCAAGAAGATTTGAAGAACTCAATGATTTTGAGTCACCCTGTTAAAGGATTTACAGAAAGCCTGTTAAAGCTACCTGGTAAAGGGATTTTCCAACTGCTGAAATGGCTAGAAGTCAACAGGTAATACACTAATCTGATAACAACACTCAATGCCAAGGCAGATCCACTTTAGTTCCTTTACATCTGCAATCACACTCTGCAGATCTCTACTCACTGCACCAGACTAGCAAGAATCAAGTATCTCTTAACTTGGATACACACATAACATTTGCCAACAACTTCACAATGCAAATCATCATCGACCTTATAGACAACAATTAGGTCGGTAGCCAAAACCTAAAACCCTAAGCATCTAGGTTAACAATATAGTTGGTCCAATCCTGATCGTTCAATCACATTGCATAAGGTAAAACAATCTTGAACAAATCTCAAGACGTTCTCCATCGTCCGTTCTTCACCGCTTCTGGAAGCTGATAACCCATCACGCGTTCTCCACTGTTTGCTAAGATTTTGCACATTCCCGAGGTGGATAGAATCAATCTTCTTCATGCAAGATCCTCAAGGAAATTCTTCACACGCACAAGGTTGACATGGCAACACAATCTGATCTTCATTCCAATGCTAACTCATCACAAGATGTCGTCGGTCGAATCACATAGACTTGAAATGCATCAATCAGGAACCCTGAAGCTGAGACTACCAATTGGTAGTAATATCAAATGAAACCCCGATACAAACTTTGCATATATCGGTTCATATTCCAACATACCGGTTCACCTTTTCGCATATACCAGTTCACATCATCATATCGGTTCATACCATCATACCGGTTCTCTTGCCAATTTTCTTTATTCAATATACCAATTCATATTTCAGCATATTAACATCAATGACAACATACAATATCATCATGTCATCCAACTCTGCACATATGCCAACACTCTCCTAGGTTAAACTTAAAAATATCAACTTTTTTGATCAAGCAAAGGATTAATATAAAACAAGTGATCATCTATGTGTTGAAGATTATATTTTATGAGTGTGCAAATTTTGATTTTCTTTGGTGCACCTGATTGAATTGTTCTTCTAATATTTTCTCCTTGGATTCTTTAGGATGAGAGAGGATACAAGGATGTGAAATGAAAATAATTGAGTTCCTTTAAATATTAAGACATAGCAATTGATAACTCATGCAAATTTGTGTTCGTTCAACTCATTATAGTTAGTCAAAAAGATATGAATCAATCAAATTTCAATTTAAAAATTGAAAATTCATGGGTCAAATTTAAGGTCACAAGATTGATCTAACACAAGGGAATGCCAAAATATGATAGAACAATAAATTACGTGCTCAACTAAACGAATGATTATGAATGGTGTGATATAGTTGTAATGTGTAGGAAAGTGTGTAAGATTGAATAAGGTGTGGATAAATATATGGTCCAATATGTTTGAATGGAGATAGGTGAATGTTGAGGAATGATATCAACTTCATACAAGATTATGAAATTTGTCAATATGTGAATACATTATTACATTTTCTCAATATGAGTAGAAAACTATATAGGAATCAAAAAATGATTGAATTAAGACCATTTTAGTGAGAAATTGGAGATTAGGCCTTCAAATGGGATCTTCTTATGCAATGAAAAAGCATCTAAATATCTAAGATATGCCTTAAAGGTTAACAAAAGGAGAGGGAAAAATTGAATAGAAAATAATTAAAAAATCAACAAGCAAAGAGTTGCATAGTGGAATTTTGATGGTTCTAGAAAAAGTGGCACTACAAAGAAAATAAATATGTTTTGAATTACAAACCTGCTTGACATAATAAATAATATTGCATTCCTTCCCTTACCATATACATATTAATTTACAATTTAGAATGTATAATGTCGATTATAGTTTCTTTATTAAATGAAAATTTCAACTTGAGGGTAAGGTATAACTACTAGATGGATTCCCTATCTAAGATATTTTTAAGAAAATTGATTAATGGAAGCAAAGATTTAGTTGTATAATACAATCTAGGCCTTTTCGTCACATCTTCCTAAGGGAATATTAATGAAATAGTATCATCCTTAGGCTAAATCTCAAATTAGTCTTAGGTACATCGACATTCTCTATTTAACATGTTTTTTTATCTTGATACATTGGACATAAGGTGTAACTGATATCAAGGAACTCAGAGGTCTTCCCTATTTCTATAGTAGGGCCCAAAAGATGCTTTTTAGCACCCCTAGTTTATTAAATGTAGTAATAAGTGTACTAAGTAAATTGATTTGTCAAATCTCAATTGTGAAATTAACTAGTGGATTGAACAATGTGGGAGTAAAATGTCTTAGAATGAAATGGTGGGTGCAACCTAGTTCTATTCCTTAACAATCTCAAAATTCATGTCATGTCCTTAAATAATCTAGTACCATTATGTTTTTAGATTTTTCTCACACCACTTATTTCAATCAAAGCAATGAAAGTCAACATCCAACTATACCCTAGATAAATAATTTATTTACGAGTCAACCTTTTAAATCTCTATTTAAATTTATAATTATCAACTTCCAATGATTAAAGATTGAAATAGAATTACAAATTATAAAACCACTTTATTTATATCTCAACCTTGTAGATTTCTATTTAAATTTATCATTATCAACTTCTTCAATAATTAAGAATTATAAATTATACCACTTATAATTATAATTGTAGGGTGCCATTTACTCCCCTTCACTCCTACAAAATGGTTTGACATGGAGTTCTATGAGTGAATTGTCCACTCATAGCTTAAATAGGTGAAAAGAAGTTGGTAAAACCCATCTCTTATCCATTAGCATTGTTTGTTCCAAAATTATCATGTGAAAAGGAAAATAAACGATCTTTCTTTTAAACGAGAGAGTGCATAAAATCCTTTCTACATAAATTTAGGATAAATAAACAAATAAATAATCAATATTTATTTTTGTATTAAAGAGTTGTGAAAATTTATAAGTGTAAGTGAATTAAATATCTAAAAATTGAATAAAATAATAAGTATGTCTGGTTAGAAAATTAAGATAGATGACCAAATTTGATTTGTCAATTTTATAAACTTGTTAGTGGAGATTAGATGAATATTTTGGAACTAATCAATGTTGTATGTTTCTCTCTATCGCTTATGTAACTATAAATTCAATCTTATAAGTGTAAAACTAATCTATGACATGGATTTGATTTGGGCACATGGATTCAATTGTTGCAAATCTTAGAAAGTTGCTTTTAACTAACCTTGATGTTCTTATTATGTCCTTACATAAAAACTGGTTCTCACATTTGTTTTGGATGTTTATAGATAATTGTTTCCCTTGTATCAAACCATGTAATGATACCAATTAAAGAACTAGATAAATAATACAAGACATTAGACAAGCAAGATGTGCTAGATAATAATCTATGAAATAATAAATGACAGTTCTTCAGATGTAAAAGATCTACACATATCTTGATCATCTAAAATGAATTATAACTACACCTTTAAATTTAGCACAAATGATCAAAGAAAAAAAATTACACCATAAATTTACAACATTTACAAAGATGTGTAAAATTAGTCCTATATTTAAATTGGAGTAAAAAATAAATAAATCTCTTAAATAAAATTTAAAAGAAAAAATATTCATAAATTAATTATAAAAAAAGAAATGAGTCCAAAACAGATATGAAAGGTCCGATGGTGAGAGGGGCACATAAAGACAACAAATAGGTAGCTATGACACCTTTACATTCTTACATCTCAAAATTATAAGAAAAGCCATCCCCAATCAGATACAAACATGTTTTACAATAAAACAAATAAAAAATAACAGACGAAACATACAAACATGTGAACGTTACGTTATGCCACCGTTACATTGCGAAGCACTCGCACTCTTCCAACGGAACATAACAACTGGATTTCACAAATATCAGCATCTCCGCCCCTATTTTTGTAATGTAGTCTTTTTAATTGCCTGTTCGTTGTATATAAATATCCCTTTCTCCTCAATCCTTTCAATCCATTCACAGTGTTACTTTTTCATCTGCTACATTTTCATCGGGGGCTTCACAAAGTTGCAGATCTTGTTCTACGCATTTGCGGTCTTTGATAGAAAGGTGTGGAGATGGCTGGAGCAGCACAGAGCACTAAAGCCCTAAATTTGGGCGTAATAATGATAATGGTGATGATATCTGCAGTATTTGGGGCAGAGGAGGCAGAGGCGCCCAGTCCAGCTTTGATTACAGGCGCTGCTTCTATGGCGATGGTGCCTTCATTAGCAGCTGTTTTTGTTGGATCTCTCATAGCATTTTTTGCCTGATTTTTTCACTGAGGGTTTTTAACATCAGTTCTCTTTTATTATCTATGGCTTGTCATTTTTGGTCTGCGCATGTGATATTATTCATCTTCTTTGATGGTCGAGCTTGGCCGTTTTGTTCAGTGATTTGTACAGAATTTCTTTTCCACAGATTATTGTTTAGCCACTCAGAAAATAAATGTATCATCTCGAGGTTCTTGCGCAGATATACTGTTGTATGATTCTTGAGCCTCTTCTTAATATGACAAATCTATTTTGGAAACCCTTGGTTTGGTCTATTAAGGCTCTGTTTCATTTTGTGTTGAAGATGTGAGGTATTTACACTTTCTGAATATTATAAACCTAATTTTTGAGATAAAAAAATGGGTAACAGATCTTTTTTTTTTAACACTTTCGATCACAGTGTCATTTGTTACGCAGGGTTTTCAGAAGTTTGTTTTCTAACTATTTATTGGGGGGCTGTTCTTAGCTTCTAGAAACGTTCACATTGTTCTGACTAAAACCAATCAATGAGATCAAGTAACATAGAAAATTGATGACTATTGACCATGATGAATGGATCTCAATTTGACGTGAACCAATGTTAGATCCAGGAACATTTACCTTAGACAAATAGCTTTCAATTTGAAATGTGAACGGATATTAAGCAGGATGTGCATGATGTGGAAGAGAGAGAATTAGAAGATTCTAAATTGTTGATCCAACTCTGTGATCTTTCATCATTAGAAGATTCTAAATAGTTCATTGTATTCTATTTAAAATTATTATTATAAAATATCAATATTATATGTCTTATTATGAAGAACCATTGGAATCGCGTGAATTATCTTTCTTGAGATTGTTCTTTAGTTCTATTCATTATTATAAAATACTAATGTATTGGTCCCGAGAGACAAGCACTTTATTTCCACACCTTATAAATAAAGGAAACTTAGATCTCCTAGTAAATGTTAAAATGGATAAGGTTTGAGTTGTGTGTTCAATCTCAAACTAAAAAACATACCATTTAAACTAAAAAAAACACATCATTTATAAAATTATTATTTCCGAAAAGGAATCAATAAAAAATGAGTTCAAGAAAAATAAAAAGTACAAACTAATAAGTTATAGTAGTGATATGGCACCATGAAGACAACAATAAATGTGGTACTCTACAAAGAGAGGTAAGAACCTGTACATTCTTTCATAAACATTAAAATATAACTTAAATATCAAAATTATAAGATAAAGCCAACATAAAGTATGCAAACATAATATACCTAGTTATGTAGCTTTTACATTACCAAGCATTCATACTCTTTGGATGAAACATTATGCAAGTGGGCCCACAACTATCCCTTTTTTTTTTAATAATTACATAGATATCAACATGTCTATTTTTTTGTAGAATGTAATGTATTTTTAATTTCCTTTTCATCGTGTACAAACATCCCTTTCCCCTCTCAATCCTTTCAATCCATTCTAAGTGCTTGCTCTACAATGTTATTGAGATTTTTGAATTGTGCAATACATGTGTGCTTTAAGACATTTCCAAAATGTTTAATTTGTGTGTGCTTTAATGCCTTCCTAATAGTGTATATGTTCTTGGCCCATTGACCTCACCATTGGTTGCCACCCCTAGGTCACTACTTCAATATTATGAAAAAACAATGAATATATAAGGGAACTACATAAACCAACTATGCAAATCTATTGATGGATCCATCATTTAGATAATATTAATTTTATGGTGAGATCAAGTTGATAATTTCTTCCTCCATAAGAAGACATCTTTTTTAAAAACGAAAGAATTCACCATGCTATTTAATGCACCTAGCCAATATTCGTTGAGATTTTATACAATTTCTAGTAACGTACATAGATTCACCAAGAAAATAAATATCTATTAAAAAAAGGGAAGGATTCATCATGAGAATTTATTTAGTTATTTTAATAAGGAGTTTATACAAACATTTAGGCGACTTTTCTTAAAGTTATCACTAACCAAAGCCTTAAAATTAAGTGTATGTATGAAGCACAAAAGTGAAAAGGAGGATCATATATGGAAATAAGATGTGAACTTAAAAATTAAAAATATGAAAACCCTAATAATTAGTAGAAACCCTAGGAAAAACCAAGTCATGTAAGAGTGAACAAGTTCACCAAAAACGAAAGAAAAATAATCTCTTCCTAAACTAAATCTAGGCTAATCTAATAAGACATGTCTGTTCATGCAAACTTAGCATAACTTAGATTCGTAATTGAGAGTCGTGGGCCTAAGTAGTTCAAAATTAAATACTAATTTAGTTAAGTAAATGCAATCTTTATATTAGTAATTAAGAGCCATGGGCCTAAATAGTTGAAATTAAATACTAATTTAGTTAAGTAAAAGCAATCTTACATATAAGCTTGATGATGAATAAATACTACAATTTTAAAATCTAGATTGTCTTAAGACTCAAAAAACATATTTTTATTCTTGTATTGCCTTATACTTGGAATAGTCTTTATCTTCCCTTAAAGATCACTTTCCCCTTCATTTATTTATCCTATAGCTCATAGATACAATCCTAGTGCATGTGCACTCCTATTGAATTCACTAATTCATTTTTTACTTTCAATAATAAATATTTTAAAATGCATTTAGATGGATGTAGCATCACTAAGGTACATTCTCTTCTAGGTTAACCCTAAAAATT